>NC_139940.1:57733326-57977126 GCF_963454915.1 Gymnoscopelus microlampas
CTTATTGTAAGTCGCTTTGGATAAAAGCGTCTGCTAAATGACTGTAATGTAATGTAATGTAATGTAATGTGTGTGTGTGTGTGTGTGTGTGTGTGGGTGGGTGGGTGGGTGTGTGTGTGTGTGAGTGAGTGAGTGAGTGAGTGAGTGAGTGAGCGAGCGTGCGTGCGTGCGTGCGTGCGTGCGTGTGTCTGCGTGTGTCTGCGTGCGTGCGTGCGTGTGCGTGCGTGCGTGAACAAACCTTCTCATCAAAACTCAGAACAGCAAGAGCTTTTCAGTTCAAGAGCTAGATCAGTTCAACAAACAACTATACAAAATAAAACTGTCAAAATATACAGTTTGAAACAATTCATGATCATAACATAGACAGGAAGTGGGAGCCAGGTATATGAACACGGATGCCACTCACTCATAGCAGAGCTCACATAAGGAGTGAGCCATTTTAAAACCTGGGGGCGGGCCACATTAGTTGACATGATGCCAAGACTGTCTGTTTTCGCATGCGTGTGTGCGTGCGTGTTAATGTTTTACGTTTGGTATGCCTATGCATGCATGCCACACGTGTGTGTGTGTGTGTGTGCGTGCGTGCGTGCGTGCGTGCGTGCGTGTGTGTCTGTCTGTGTCACACCCCAGGTAGTACAGGTTCTGTCTGGATTAAACTTAGTGAGAGGAGTGGATGAGGAAGTTGCAGTAAACAAAACAGTGCCCTGACGATTCCACCTGCGTTCATGTCTTGTAAGTATTGAGAATCCATAATCAATTATGTTTAATATAAAACTGTGTTTATTCCTGAATTTAAGCTGGGAAGTTTATATTACAGTTTATACTTTGCATTACTGACAGTTCTGAAACTAAGGCCCTGTCCTCATGACAAGGATATTTTTCTAAACACAGCTTTTTATGCGTGTGGAGGTCCACACGCAAATGCGTTTTTGTCCCCTGAAAACAAACTTTTTTGAAAACTCCGGCCACAGTAAAGATTTCTTTTAAAACATCATATTTGGTTGCCACTTGGAAGAGATAAACTGAGGAATTTGTGACTATATGTCAGTCATGATTAATAATCAAACGTGCATGTGTACACTCCAGTAAATTTCATAACTGGACCGTGCAGGTTCTATTCCTTTTCATGATCCTCTTTTAACCCAGCACCCCAATAGGTGATATGTGTATCGCATATTCTATCAGCATTTTATAATTCATAAATCACCATGTATGGCCTACTGGTGGAGTTGTGGGAGCGTGCGCTCCGGGTATCTTGTCTTGTCTTGTCTTGTCTATTCTATTGTGCTCTGCATGTGAATGGTGTGTTCACATGGGGCTGCATGAGAAGTAGCGGAGCCAATTGGAATGTTTGTTGTCTGGGTGACACACACACATACCCTGTGTTTTTACAAACGGAATTGGACATGCAATCATAATGAATATTAATTCTTTGTGACCTGTTGAAAGTTTTACAAAAAATTAAAAACAATTGCTGGCAGTGGGCAAACACAACTAGAAGGGAGAGAGAGAGTGCGTGCGTGTGTGTTAGGGCTGGACGAATTTCGCTATTCGAAAATCATTCGAATGTGAAAAGAATTAATAACATTCGAATGCTAAAGTTGTCATTCAAATGTAATGTTTTTTTGATTTAATTGTATTTTATTTATTTTTTATTTCCTGACCTACTATTTGGAAAATGTGTAACACCGTTGCGCAGAGAACAAAAACAAAAACAGACACTAGGGACGCACAGACATATACGTGCGGTAAGAAGTTGTTGCCTAATATTTCTCCCCTCTTATCAAAAAACCCAAACCAACTAATATAGTTGGTTTCAGTATTTTGTTAGGCCTGTTATTAGAGCAATTGTATGTGTGCATATGTGTGTTTATTATTGTACTACTATACATTATTTTATATAATGATATATTATATAAAATATTCGAATGTATTCGAATATTAATAATAATAAAGCATTGAAATTCAAATGGGATTATAGAGGAGAACTGAAAGCCCTAGTGTGTGTGTGCGTGCGTGCGTGCGTGCGTGCGTGCGTGTCACACCCCAGGTAGTACAGGGTTTGAAGTCCGGATTAAACGGATTACTTTATCTGTACAGTGGCAGCAGTGAGTAGATGAGGAAGTTTAACAGTGAACAAAACGATGACGATTTCACCTTTGTTCATGTCTTGTAAGTACTGAGATATCCATTATCGATTATGTTTAACCCATTTAGACCTGAGACTGATTCGAAAAACGCCTTCTATATTCTGATTTATTTTTTTGCTGAAAAACTTCTAATATTTATTCAAAAATTACAAAAAAATGATGTTTCTACACTGTACATAGCAACAACAACCCCAACATGGGTTCCTACTATTACTGACAGCTCTGGAACTAAGGCCCTGTCCTCACGCAAGGATTTTTTTTAAAACACAGCTTTCATGCGGGATCGTTCACACGCAAATGCATTTTGTCCCCTGAAAACAAACTCTGGAACTGCAGGTTCTATTCCTTTTCATGATCCTCTTTTAACCCAGCACCCCAATTGGTGATGTGTGTCAGCATTCATTAATCACAATTTATAACCTACTAGTGGAGTTGTGGGAGAGTGCACTCCGGTTGTCTTGTCTTATCTTGTCTTGTCTTGTCTTGTCTATCGTGCTTTGATCATAATTATGAATTGTTTTTTTTTGGGGCTTGTCTGTAGTTGATTTTATACATAAGCGAAGCGATGTGGTATCAAGGACTGATATAGCGTTACGTCACGCACCGGGAGGCAAACAAGCCCTGACAGAATGCATTGAATTCAATGACAGCCAGATAGACAAGCATAATTAATAAACACTATTTGATTCATTGCAAACGTTGTCAAATTGCCTAATCAGTTCAGGGAAATAAAAAAGGGCATAATACACATTGTTCTCTGATCCCCTGTTTTTCCATGTGCTCATTGCTCATTGTATAATTTTATTATGGTGTCCAAAGTGCACAGATATTGTGCACTATATCCTGTCATCGCGAGACTGCAGTTGTTGACTGGTTAGTGAGGACAGCTGTGTTTCCAAGTTTTTTTTTAAACCTGCCTGTTATGACCTCCTTGGTCTAGGGCAAAGGATCATAACATAATCAACTGAGGACAACAGCTTTTACACAAATGTATTAACAGAAATAACTATATTTTACAGAAATTGAATTGCATTGAAAAGGTACAAACTTAAATCAGGCTAACTAACAGAAAACAAACTAACTAAACCAAAGGAAAATTCCCAATGGATCTTTTAAAGCATCATAATTCGAAAACAGTCACTGTGGTGTTTAAAGGTTGGTTGTTTGGGAGAAGGAGGTACAGAGACTCCGCTGCACAAAGTGCTGTTGTTTCCTTGAAGGCAGTCAGTTTCAGACTGATCCTTATAGTGACGAGCTGCAGCCTGCCAACCCGTCGTAAATCTTTGGGTAATCAGAACTGGGTAACTGAATGTATCTACTGATTTTACAGAACCCCAACAGACTGAGTGGGTTTGTAATTTTTCACAGACATTATAAACAACAATTAGCGCTGATGGATTATTGTTGGTTTACCTGTAGGTCATTATGTGAGTGTGAGCTGAACTGAGCTGAACTGAGCTTGTGGACCAATGGAAAGCATGGATTATGAAAACTCTGATGTCAAAAGTGACAGGTTTGTAAATTATTATTATTATTATTATTATTATTATTATTATTACTATTACTATTACTATTACTACCTTATTATTATTATTACCATTATTATTATTATTATTATTATTATTATTATTATTACCCTTATTATTATTATTATTATTATTATTATTATTATTATTACTATTATTTTGCCACTTGTTTGAGTGTAGAATAATCATAAACAATGCTATATGCACAGTATCATCCAGGAGACTCAAGGGGAGAGAGCAGAGTCTGCCAGTTGTGATGTGGCTGTGGAAAGTGATCGCTTTAAGGCTCCACATGGTAACGTCAATAGAATCACCAGGACTCCAGAATGCAGGTTGGACCACAAGATGTTTATTTTTTGTTTGAGCTATCCCAGACAATTGACTTCTTATGTGCTAGTAGCCTGGTAAACCCCCCTCCCTCCGGAAATCTCATTTGCATTTGAAACAAAATGTGTGTCGCAAGCTTCTTCCATTTGACAGAGTCAGGTTAATGTAGCCTGGTATCCAGCCTGCTTCGCTACGTTCGGCGGACTTTTTTTTCTCTCTTCGCTTCTCAGTCTGCCTCCTATCTCCAAGGGAGGCGGGACATGACAAACGTTTCGAATCGTGCCGTGGCTTCTGATTGGTCTGTGGTCGGCGGGACAAAAAAAAACAGTGTGATCGTTGTGATTCGTCATTCGTTCGAACAACATCCAATCAGCAACGACGTTGCCTAACGTAACATATGTAGTTCCAGTGTAGTTCTGCAAAACGAGTCAATGGGGTACATTCCAGACTGATAAGCGGAGAGAGAGAAAAAAGTCCGCCGAACGTAACGAATCAGGCTGGATCCCAGGCTAAGGTTAATGTGCTAGTGCAACTATTGTCAAAGTGGGGTATGTGGAAACAGTCCAGTTGTTGCACAGAGTGTCCCCTATGGCAAATTGTTGCAACAACATACTTATGTGAGTCTGGGTTTGTAGATATCACCAGCATGAACACAAAGTACAGGCACAGACTGTGTGTGGACAATGACCTGAGGCAGAATGTATTGCATTGCAGACATATCTTTCGTGTAAATATCAGAACAGTGAAACTCAATTTATACTGGTTTTACTGAACCCCAACATGCTGATTGGGTTTGTAATTTGTTCACACACATTATAAACAACATTTAGCTCTGATGGATTAGTATTATTTCTTACAGACTATAGACTTACAGACATTATTTTATTTGTTTATGTTCCACTAATCCAAGTCAAAGTGGCAGGTACAGTAAAGTCATGTCATGGCAATAATCCAGTTTATTGCGGACCAGATTAGTTGACCTTTGATATGTGTGGTGTGGGTTTTCCTCTTTTGTTTACACGGCAGAATTACAAAGAAAAATAAGAAGAAGAAAAAACATTATAGTGAGCTTACTGTGGTTCTGCTGGTATTCAGCAGGTGTGTCAGGACACATATGTTAAAGTTTGGGGAACCACTTTGCCATTGCAAATAAGTGTAAAAGAGTGCTTGGATCACTTTTAACTTAAGAGAATAAGTGATAAGGTAAGTTCCAAGTTCCGTTTATATGTCTCTAGAGTTGAAGTGTTATTTCCACACATCCTTGCCTGTTGGTTAGAGCTGTGTGCATCACATGGTTCCATTTGTCTTCTGTGTGGTTCACAGGATGAAGCAGGACAGAGGGACGTCTGCTACTGTCAGCTTCTTGATGACCATATGTCTTCTTGATATTTTGTTTGCTGTGTTTCAGTGTCTCTGTAAACGACAGCATGTCTCCTGCACCTAGCTGCCTGTCCATGGAAAGTGACTGGTCCATTGACCACCCTGGTAACTTCAAAGGAGAAGATCCTTATCCAATCGCATCATGGTGAGATCTCCTTATGACTTTAGAGAAGCTACAATGTAAGTTATACCATTAGTATGTTTCTGTTAAAGGACTTTACTGACATCAATGCAGTCATTATCACAGGTTCAGCCATATATTGTACATAAACACAATGGGCCCCCATCTTAAACCCGGCGCTAGACGGAGAAAGGCACAGTGCAACCATCATTGTTAGTTTACAACTAACTTTAACGCTCAGCGGCCACATTGGACAATTACCTTAAATAATTACTTTTCCCAAAAAATTACTTATTTTCTATCAATTTCACACTCCACGAAGCCTTGAATTCATGGAGATTGATTGTTTTTGTTGCATTCCAAGCCAATTATATGATGACAATGGATTCTCCGGAAAGAAACTTGCAGAGTCTCCTACTGCGTCTCATATTGACCGATGACCTGGTCATCAAATTATTGGCTCAGGAATGCGACAAAAAAACATAATAATCTCCATGACTTCATGGGGTGTGTAATTGATATAAAACATTTTGGGTGAACTACTCCTTTAATGCGGGTGCGTGCATAGTCTTCTCCAACTCTTCCTTTATAGTTTTGGGCAAAGACTTCATGTCTCTGATGTGGACACATGTAAATGTAAGTAAGCCTAATAAATCAGGTCATAACAAAGCAGTTTTCTTTTAGAAACCGGCTCTGCACCTAACATCACAGATACCATAGATACAGTACTAGAAAAGGGCAGGTCTTCGCCAGGCTGGGTGGCCTACCCAAGACTGTATTAGTCCCGGCCACAAATCTTTGGGTTTTCTTTGCATTTAGCATGAGGCCAACCCTAGCACACTCTAACTCCACTCTGGACAAGAGCTCCTGTGAATGCTTTACGTGATCAGATAGCAGGCAGATGTCGTCAGCGTAGTCCAGGTCTGTCAGGGTTTCTGCAGGGTGTCTCGTTGACCTTCTTGGCGTGATAGTGAAGCCGAGCTCATGCTCCCTTCCTTTCATAGCTTGTCTCAGAGCATAGTCCAGTACTGTTATCAAAAGGGACGGGGCTAGGGTGTCACCCTGCAGCACTCCGGTTTGGATGTTGAACTCCTCGCTGTTACCGTCGGGCGTTGTCACTTGATTCTGGTGTGTTGTACTCAAACTCACCGACCGTGACTCCTTATGAAAGTCACAGACTGTTGCTAAACTAGCATTGGACAATCACTATTGTGCGATGGGGTTTATAGTGATCGGTCTATTGCGTCTTGCGTTTTAGACCATGCACCATTGATTGTCTATAGGGCATATTTTCCCATTTACAGCTACATTTTAGATGTCATGTTTCTTTACCTTTTCTCCAAAGTCATTCAAACCAATCTTAAAATCCCAAATAATTAAAGTGCCTGCCCTGTGGCAACCAATGTAACGTGACAGCAACAGGTTTGAGGTCCCTCTGAGCTGACAGTTTCAACAGCTGGAACAGTGTAACATAAAGACGCACTGGTCTTCTCCTCAGCTGCTTGATTAACAACTATTAATGCTTGCTGGCTAAATACAAATCCCCAGAGTGATCTGGTCTTATGGTGAAATCTGCCAGCTAACATTGAGGGAAGAGAAAATGCTCTATAGTTTAACTTATTCAGAGCACCAGAAAGTCTGCTGGTGGACAGCAGCTCAGTGCTGGGAGGACAACAATAATGATAATGTTGCTACAGTATGTATAATATACATAGTAACAGCTAATGTTACACAAAGGTGTTCTGTTGGAGACTGGGCTAAAACAACAGACAAATTGTGCAATGTAATAATTTGTAACCTTTCAGATCCCACGTCTCCGTGCGTCCGTTGTATTGGTGAAATTAAGAGCAGACAAGGCTGTTAAAATTAAGTGTATTTAATGATATAGCACTAAGTTAAAATAATTACAGATTGAATATAGAAATGTACTTAACAGAGATCTCTGGGCTCCCAATCAACTGTCCTTAACAGCAACGAGTTACTTCGAGGTCAGTTCATCAGGTCTGAGCCCCGCTATCTGTCTCTGGAGCCTATTTATAATATCCTATGCATGTTATACTAAAAGTTATCAAAAGAAGTCGCTGTCGGTCCACCATGGTTTCTTCATCAGGGTAGGCAAGGGGTCCCCCCCCTGGCTGATTTACGGGTTTGAATGACGACCTTGGATCCACGGCCCGAGTGCCTTGCACCTATGGAATGCAGCACATCCTCCCTACAGATAACAGTCTGGGCATACTGTCTCAATGCATCGGCCGGCAGTAAGCATCCCCATTGGTACAGGTTCTCTTCCCAGGGTGTGCAAGTGGCCCCACTGATTTACCGGTCCAGCCGACGGTCTTGGTCTCACCAGCCTAGTCTCAGCACCTGGGAATGTCAAAATAGACGCAGCAGACACCATTGTATTCTCTCTCTAACCGTGACGGTCCTAGACATTAGAAGTGAATTGTGTCTTCTGGGAGATAACACAGCGTTCTGCCATGCGAATAGATCATGTTTATCACAGTGACTGTATTTCTAAGGACATAATTCCAGCAAGGCTATAATGATTTCATAAGTTAACTAGATAAAGTGCTCCTCGGAGCACAGGTCTCCGCCAGGTCAGATACGTTATTGTGGCCTCCTGGTGGCGCTATAATAGGCCAATGTGAAAAGGGTGCCATTTATTCTTAGGTCGTTCACGGCAATCGGACACTGCATTCCTGATTTGAAGCATTTTGTTCCAAAAATGTGTTTTGCTAAATTAGACCTGCTGGTGGCGCTATAACAGGCCAATGTGAAAAGGGTGGCATTTCTTCCTCGGCCTAGTGGGAATGTGCGTGTGAAATTTCACGGAAATCGCACGCTGCGTTCATGGTTTGAGGCAGTTTGTTCAAAACGGACCAATCCTGCAAACTTTGGATGGCAACCTTAACCAATAAGGATGGAAGATGGGAAATCGGACAGATCAGGGTTGATCACATGACTATAGAGATACTGTGTACCGATTTGCATGACGTTTGGTTAAAAACTGTAGGAATAATGTGAAAAAATGGGTTTTGCACAAATCGGCCTCCTGGTGGCGCTATAACAGGCCCATGTGAAAATTTTGAGGCAGAGGTTCTGAATTGGCATCCAGGGAGTGTGTGTGCACAGTTTCGCAGCGACCGGGCCAACGGTGCCGGAGATTTGGTGGTAACACACGGACGGACACACGGACGGACGGACACACGGACGGACACACGGACGGAGGGTAAAACATACTCTCTCGCCATGCCTTACGGCCTGGCGGAGACAATAATGTGTTTTCTGTTAGGGTCTATGCGAACAACAATACAACAGTACTAATGAAGACACACACATTTGCTCTTAGTGGGACTTGAAAAAACAGTAATAGTAAAAATGCACACTTTGGCTCTTTAATCACTAGGGCTAAAAAAGGATATACATTGCCATATAAGGATATAAGTCATTTGCTCATAATAACTAAGGCTTAAAAAGGATATCAGTTGCCATATAAGGATATAATTTGCCAACAGTTCCCGAATTGAAAGGTATAACAACGGGTTCCAGATCTAAATTGGTTGGAGAAGTTGCACACTCATCTTGGTGAGAATCATTCCGCTCAGTTGTAAAAACAAATTCAACAGTATGCAGCCTGCTGCATACTACAAATTATGTCAAACTTACTTTCTGTCTATCCCAGCGTCCCTCCTGTGTGGATCATGGTTGCATTTTGTCTTCTATGTGTGTCACAGGCTGAATCAGGACAGAGGGGTGTCCCCTGCTTACAGCTATTTCTCCATGAAAAGTGATGGGTCCATGGATCACAACTTTAAAGTCCCTGCCCCCCCAGTTGAGTTCAGCTCCAGTCTCTATGGCATGTGCCGTCTGTGTTCTTCCACCCTGAGGGACCCGGTCTCCATTCCCTGTGGACACAGTTACTGCAAGCAATGCATCAATACACACTGGGCCCAGCCAGGCCCCACAGGATACTTTGTGTGCCAACAGTGTGAGAAGAGTTACCCAACCCGCCCTGAGCTGTCTATTAACGTAGCCTTGACCTGGTCACTGCAGGCTCTCCAGCAGACAGGCTTTAGTCCAGCCTGCCCCACTCTGGCACAGGCTGGACCTGGAGATGTAGCTTGTGATATCTGCTACGGCATCAAGCTCCGAGCCGTCAAGACCTGTGTGACATGTAGCGCCTCCTACTGTGAGAGTCATGTCAGGCAACACTACACTGTCCCAGCACTGGAGAAACACACACTTGCTGAGGTCAATGAAGCCACAAGACTCTCAGAGCGAGCAGGGAACTCTGGTAGAATTAAGATGATCAAAAAGGTGAGAGCCAAGTTTGGATATGCACAGCACAACAGACATCAATGTCTGCTGTGGGACACTTTCTTTTTCTTTTGAATTGAACTATGGTTACATCAGAGACACTCTGGTTATGTATGTTTATCTATTATGCTTTGACTATATTTGTAATCAAA
The DNA here is from genome assembly GCF_963454915.1 of Gymnoscopelus microlampas. NCBI lineage: Eukaryota > Metazoa > Chordata > Actinopteri > Myctophiformes > Myctophidae > Gymnoscopelus > Gymnoscopelus microlampas. The sequence continues at coordinate 57,743,300 of NC_139940.1, forward strand.
TCCATGTGTCAAATGTAGATCAAATGCACAACTAAAGCAGCTTGTGATCATTCTTAAAAGGAATCGATTTTGAATAGTAAGTCAATGTTTTGAACCTTGCCATGGAACAGACTGATGAACACACTATGTTCTTTACAGGATAATGCTCGCCTCAGTTCTCAACCCCGGGTAAGGATTTATCTTTTCTAAGAAACTTCACAGCCTTCCTCACACATTAATCCATATATATATATATATATATATATATATATATATATATATATATATATATATATATATATATATATATATATATATATATATATATATATATATATATATATATATAGATGTACACTGACATCACAGTTCCTGCTCACCTGGAGAAGAAGGCCAAGATGTTCATTAAACAACCAGAGCTCAACATTGCAAAAGCCAACGCTTTGCAGAAAAAAAACAAAATGACCATCAAAGAGATCATAACCGAAGTGAGTTTATTCGTTTAATAGCATATTTGGCTGCGTTTGTAAAAGGTTCTGCTCTGGAAACATTTTGGAAGAAAAACATATTTAGACTGGATCAATTTGTGTGTGTTTCTGGGGTGATCACGTTAAGCAGTGCAGTGGAGTGTCGGTTGGAGACAGCGTCAAGGTGGCCAAGGTCAAGTCCTCTGAGTTCAATGGAACAATGCACCTCGATTCAACTTCACTGACACGGGTGTACCTGGTAAGTTAACGACAGCACTGGTTCATTCTTCTAATGTAGCCGATCTACAAGCTCACATCACATTCATTGCAACACATTGTGAGCTTGTAGATCGGCTATTTCTTAATAGCCGAATTCATTGTATGAAAGAGGAAAAACACGCATTCATAAAATAAATGCTTTATAAAATCACATCCTTGCTGGGATTTGAAAATAAAACAATTGTGTTTCTGCACAAGAGAATTCACAGAATGAGATTCCCCAAATAATGATAAAACATTTGGGATTGCAGTCGAATCTCACCATGAAGGGCGTTCTGGAAGATATTCCAAGGAGAGACGCTTTGGTCCAAAAACCTCTGCACGTCTTTTTGGAGAAAACAAGCAAGTCCCCAAAATAGAAAATACTACTACTACTACTATTACTACTACTACTAGTAATAATAATATGAGAAGGAAACCATTACCATTATTTTTAATACACTTTATATTGAAGGCATTGAATATCACGTCATTTCTCTTCAAGCATTGAGTGAGTTTATAGAGAGAAACATTATCCAGTGTCAACATCCATTTCAATTCTTACAGGACATAAGAGAAAGGCTGAATCGGAGTTACACACTGAGGATGAGGAGCCAGAGACTACTCGTAAGTTACCCCCCCTCTCTCTCTCTCTCTCTCTCTCTCTCTCTCTCTCTCTCTCTCTCTCTCTCTCTCTCTCTCTCTCTCTCTCTCTCTCTCACACACACACACACACACACACACACACACACACACACACACACACACACACACACACACACACACACACACACACACACACATCAAGTGTTACTCCTGTTATGTGTAATTAAGACGTTAGTAAGAAAAAAATTAGTAAGGATTTAATCATCAGTGTTTTTTAAATAAGAAAAAAAATCTAACTGAATAATGTATTTCCAAAACAAGTCAAATCCTTCAAATAAGGAATGTCTAATGACACTTTCTGAATTACTTTTTTTAAGACTGTGAGGAGGAGAAACATCAAAGTCTCAAGGTAGGAGTTGGAATGTGAACATAACTTAAGCTAAACGTATACTCCATCGCACAGTGTTGTTTGCCAAAAATATATGATTACAATGCTTTTTTTTTGGGCTTGATCTGTTCTTGTAGGCAAGTGACACTTGTCTCAATGTTTTAGTCCTTGCCATGGAACAGACTGATGAAAACACTATGTTCTTTACAGGATAATACTCGCCCCAGTTCTCAACCCTGGGTAAGGATTTATCTTCTCTAAGAAACTTTACAACCTTCCTCACGCATACATTTATACATGTTTTACGTTACAGCTTTTTAATTATACAGGTGCTGGACAAATGGCAGATCAACCATAAAAAGGAATAAAGTCAGCACACTGGTTCTCAACTCCATTTGTTTATTGCAACAGCAATGGAGCTGAGAACCATGCAGTGTGTGGACTTCCTTTTTACGGGGCCAGGCTTCCAGCATGGCTCCGTTTTGTTATTGGCATTATTAGGTTTCGAGAGCCTGTAAGGCTTCGAACCCTATTACATCTCTACACTTTCACTATTATTAAGGTTTCGAGGCCAATAGGCTCGAAGCCTTATTGCATTCCTTGGCTTTCATTATTAGGTTTCGAGAGCCTGTAAGGCTTCGAACCCTATTACATCTCTACACTTTCATTATTAGGTTTCGAGAGCCTGTAAGGCTTCGAACCCTATTACATCTCTACACTTTCATTATTATTAGGTTTCGAGAGCCTGTAAGGCTTCGAAAGCTATTACATCTCTACACTTTCATTATTATTAGGTTTCGAGAGCCTGTAAGGCTTCGAAAGCTATTACATCTCTACACTTTCATTATTATTATTCTTCCGCCGGTTTTGCCAGTTCTGGCCTAACCGCGTGGTCACTTTTTATGAAATTCGGCAATATGGTAGAGGGCTATGCCAAACGGCGAAAACCCGAAACTCACAAACATTGGCCAAAGGGTGGCGCTGTAGCACTCAATTGAAATATGCCAACTTTGAACAGGTACAACTCATGCCCTGTTTGACCCACAGCCATGAAACTTCGATGCACACATGCGTCTCCTCATGCCTAACAACTTTCACACTCTGACTTTTGACCTCTGACCTTTAGATCTCCCACCATTTCGAATTCTATGAAAAGCAGTAAAAAGCAGTAAAAAAATCACTTCTCCTGGGATTTATGAGCAATCTGTACGAAACTGTATACACATGAACTTTGGACCAATGCCGACAAACGTAACTTAGCGGATTTTCCATAAGTGAAAACGTTAAGCTTTTATAAGCCAATGAAAATTGCAGCTTTTTTTAAATTATTCATCTGCCCCTAACACATACATGCAGACTCACATTTGTTTGACACTTTGCAATATTGTAGAGGGTCCTTCCAAGTATCACTGAAACCAATCTTACTCCAATTGGTCAAAGGGGGGCGCTATAGCAATTTTTTGAAAATGCAAACTTTAAACAGGCAAAAGTCATGCCTCGTTTGGCCGACAGCCGTTAAACCTGCTTACACATGTGCCTTGACTCATGAGGAACACATGTATCACTTTGACCAGTAAGCTCTGCCCTTAGATTGTCTGCAATTTTGAGCAGTTTGAAAAACATTTAAATCCAGGATTTCTGAGCAATTTGCGTGAAAGTGTGTCATGTGTTTGAACTCCCTTTTCACTGGTTCAGGTGTGTAGGTTCAATAGCTTGATAGCTTAATCATCTGCCTTGAAACCACAGGGTTGCTGGTTCGAATCCCACCTCAGGTAGACTTCATTATAATTGCATTGCACACAACATGACTGTATCAATGAGGAACATATCTATCACTTTGACCAGTAAGCTCCGCCCTTAGATTGTCTGCAATTTTGAGCAGTTTGAAAAACATTTAAATCCAGCATTTCTGAGCAATTTGCGTGAAAGTGTGTCATGTGTGTGAACTCCTTTTTCATCAGTTCGGGTCTGTTGGCCCAATGGCTTAATCATCTGCCTTGATACCACAGGGTCGCTGGTTCAAATCTCACCTCATGCAGACCTCAACTCAATTGCATTGCACACAACATGACTGTATCAATGCATGTGCAATTGTTAAAGATAACGAGAAATGCATACTTGAAAGTAGTTATTTTCAATGTATGACGTAATTCATTTGCCCTTTTGTTTTGTGTTGTTGGATTCTCCTTTCTCACTATCTGATGCTGTCGATTCAATAGCTCCACCAGTAGAGTGTGAGCCTCATGTGCCGAAGGTCCCTGGTTCAAATCCCACTGATTACAGTTTACATTTATATTGCATTATACAAAACATGACCCTGTTAATTCAGACATGTGCAATTTTTAAACAATAACATGAAATGCTTTTTTGAGAGTAGTTGTTTTTTATGTATGACATACTTTCTTGTGAAAATAGCCGATCTACAATCTCACAACTTTTCAGATAGCAACGCGTTGTGAGCTTGTAGGTCGACTATTTTCACTAGTTTCCAGTCCGAGGAGACAAAAAAAAAAACTTTATTGGTAAATGTTTTGTGAACCAGTGATCTACAGTAGTTAGCGAAATAGAGGCTTGGTTCATAATGGACGGAAAAACCTATAGATATCAACAGACACCATCAGGGAGGCCATATCTCTAGCTCAATGAGAAGAGAGGCAGCCTGTGAATCCATAGGTCGCTGGTTCGATCCCTGTCCCCAACAATGCGTTGAGGTGATCATCATTTGGAATTCCCCCTATTCCCATGGATTGGATCCACCCCTCTCACTCATCACCAATCACACCTGCCACATGCACAGTACAATTTTTAGGTACTTTTACTTTACTACTCTACTCTACTACAATTACAGCAGATGACAGCTTTAGTTACTTGTTACTTTGCAGATGTAATTATTAATACAACACCTACAGTAACCACATACAGCCGATCTACAATGTGACGCGTTATGAGCTTGTATGTATATAATAAGCAACCCATGCTGTATGATAACTTACCACATATGAAATCCAATTCTGTCTATCCAATGGCTCAGTCTGTACTGTGGCCATAGCTGAGTGGTTAGTGAGCCCACCTAAAGAGCCAGAGGCCCTGGTTGCCCCAGGTACGATTCCAGGCCAGGCCAGCAAATGCGTCGATGAAATGAAATTTGTCCCTGAGCTAGACTCTTAACCCCTAATTGCTCACAGGCCCTCATTGGAAACAAGACCGCAAGGACTTTCATGAACGGACCTGGAATTATCCTTATCCTTTACACTGTCTACCCACAAGTCTATAGGTCCCTGGTTCAAACCTCAATTTAACCGGTCCAAATATAATTTACTGAACAAAAATCATGACTTTGTTAATTAATGCATGTTCACTTCTTCTCTCTCGCTCTCTCTCTTACTGCCTCTCTTTCTCACTGCTCTCTCTCTCTCTCTCTCTCTCTCTCTCTCTCTCTCTCTCTCTCTCTCTCTCTCTCTCTCTCTCTCTCTCTCTCTCTCTCTCTCTCTCTGTCACTGTCTGTCTGTCTGCCAGTCTGCCACTCTGTCACTGTCTGTCTGTCTGCCAGTCTGCCACTCTGTCACTGTCTGTCTGTCTGTCTGTCTGTCTGCCAGTCTGCCAGTCTGCCACTCTGTCACTCTGTCACAGTCTGTCTGTCTGCCAGTCTGCCACTCTGTCACTGTCTGTCTGTCTGTCTGTCTGCCAGTCTGCCACTCTGTCACTGTCTGTCTGTCTGCCAGTCTGCCACTCTGTCACTGTCTGTCTGTCTGCCAGTCTGCCAGTCTGCCACAGTCTGTCTGTCTGCCAGTCTGCCACTCTGTCACTGTCTGTCTGTCTGTCTGCCAGTCTGCCACTCTGCCACTCTGTCACAGTCTGTCTGTTTGTCTGTCTGCCACTCTGTCACAGTCTGCCAGTCTGCCAGTCTGTCACAGTCTGCCAGTCTGCCACTCTGTCACTGTCTGTCTGTCTGCCAGTCTGCCAGTCTGCCACAGTCTGTCTGTCTGCCAGTCTGCCAGTCTGCCACAGTCTGTCACAGTCTGCCAGTCTGCCAGTCTGCCACTCTGTCACAGTCTGCCAGTCTGCCACTCTGTCAAAGTCTGCCAGTCTGCCAGTCTGCCACTCTGTCACAGTCTGCCAGTCTGCCATTATTCTCGAAACCGCTCATTGCTGCTTGCAGCTATATTTATTATTATTATTCTTCCGCCGGTTTTGCCAGTTCTGGCCTAACCGCCTGGTCACTTCTTATGAAATTCGGCAATATGGTAGAGGGCTATGCCAAACGGCGAAAACCCGAAACTCACAACCATTGGCCAAAGGGTGGCGCTGTAGCACTCAATTGAACATGCCAACTTTGAACAGGTACAGCTCATGCCCTGTTCGACCTACAGCCATGAAACTTCGATACACACATGCGTCTCCTCATGCCTAACAACTTTCACTGTTTGACTTTTGACCTCTGACCTTTAGATCTCCCACCATTTCGAATTATATGAAAAGCAGTAAAAAGCAGTAAAAAGCCTACTCCTCCTGGGATTTATGAGCAATCTGTACGAAACTGTATACACATGAACTTTGGACCAATGCCGACAGACGTAACTTAGCGGATTTTCCATAAGTGAAAACGTTAAGCTTTTATAAGCCAATGAAAATTGCAGCTTTTTTTAAATTATTCATCTGCCCCTAACACATACATGCAGACTCACATTTGTTTGACACTTTGCAATATTGTAGAGGGTCCTTCCAAGTATCACTGAAACCAATCTTACTCCAATTGGTCAAAGGGGGGCGCTATAGCAATTTTTTGAAAATGCAAACTTTAAACAGGCAAAAGTCATGCCTCGTTTGGCCGACAGCCGTTAAACCTGCTTACACATGTGCCTTGACTCATGAGGAACACATGTATCACTTTGACCAGTAAGCTCTGCCCTTAGATTGTCTGCAATTTTGAGCAGTTTGAAAAACATTTAAATCCAGGATTTCTGAGCAATTTGCATGAAACTGTGTCAAATACATGTTTGAGGCCCTTTTTCACAGGTTCAGGTGTGTTGGTTCAATAGCTTGATCGCTTAATCATCTGCCTTGAAACCATAGGGTAGCCGGTTCGAATCCCACCTCAGGTAGACTTAATTATAATTGCATTGCACACAACATGACTATATCAATGAATACATGTGCAATTGTTAAAGATGACGAGAAATGCATACTTGAAAGTAGTTATTTTCAATGTATGACGTACTTCATTCGTGCTTTTGTTTTGTTTTGTTGGATTCTCCCTTTTCACTGTCTAAGGCTGTGTATTGGATAGCTCCACCAGTAGAGTGTGAGTCTCATGTGCCGAAGGTCCCTGGTTCGAATCCCACTTATTATAGTTCACATTTAAATTGCATTGTACAAAACATGACCCTGTTAATTCAGACAAGTGCAATGTTTAGACAATAACACGAAATGCTTTTGAGAGTAGTTTTTTTTTATGTATGACATACTTTCTTGTGAAAATAGCCGATCTACAATCTCACACCTTTTTAGATAGCAACGCGTTGTGAGCTTGTAGATCGACTATTTTCCACTAGTTTCCATTCCGAAATATATTGAGCAGTTTGAAAAACATTTAAACCAAGGATTTCTGAGCAATTTGCGTGAAAGTGTGTCATGTGTGTGAACTCCCTTTTCACTAGTACAGGTCTGTTGGCCCAATGGCTTAATCATCTGCCTTGAAACCACAGGGTTTCTGGTTCGAATCCCACGTCATGTAGAATTCATTATAATTGCATTGCACACAACATGACTGTATCAATGAATGCATGTGCAATTGTTAACCAGTAAACTCCGCCCTTAGATTGTCTGCAATTTTGAGCAGTTTGAAAAACATTTAAATCCAGTATTTCTGAGCAATTTGCGTGAAAGTGTGTCATGTGTGTGAACTCCCTTTTCATCAGTTCGGGTCTGTTGGCCCAATGGCTTAATCATCTGCCTTGATACCAGAGCGTCGCCGGTTCAAATCTCACCTCATGCAGACCTCAACTCAATTGCATTACACACAACATGACTGTATCAATGAATAAACATGCAATTGTTAAATGAAACGCTTATTGAGAGTAGTTGTTTTCAATGTATGATGTACTTCATTCCCTCTTTTGTTTTGTTTTGTTTTGTTGGATTCTCCCTTCTCACTGACCAAGGCTGTGGATTGAATAGCTTGATCAATACAGTGTTAGTCTCATGTGCCAAAGGTCCACGGCTCAAACCCCACTTGTCACAGTTTACATTTAAATTGCATTATGCAAAACATGACCCTGTTAATTCAGACATGTGCACTTTGCTCTCTCTCTCTCTCTCTCTCTCTCTCTCTCTCTCTCTCTCTCTCTCTCTCTCTCTCTCTCTCTCACTCTGTCACAGTCTGTCTGTCTGCCTGTCTGCCACTCTGTCACTGTCTGTCTGTCTGCCAGTCTGCCACTCTGTCACTGTCTGTCTGTCTGTCTGCCAGTCTGCCAGTCTGCCACTCTGTCACTCTGTCACAGTCTGTCTGTCTGCCTGTCTGCCACTCTGTCACTGTCTGTCTGTCTGCCAGTCTGCCACTCTGTCACTGTCTGTCTGTCTGTCTGCCAGTCTGCCACTCTGTCACAGTCTGTCTGTCTGTCTGCCAGTCTGCCACTCGGTCACTGTCTGTCTGTCTGCCAGTCTGCCAGTCTGCCACAGTCTGTCTGTCTGCCAGTCTGCCAGTCTGCCACTCTGTCACTGTCTGTCTGTCTGCCAGTCTGCCACTCTGCCACTCTGTCACAGTCTGTCTGTTTGTCTGTCTGCCACTCTGTCACAGTCTGCCAGTCTGCCAGTCTGTCACAGTCTGCCAGTCTGCCACTCTGTCACTGTCTGTCTGTCTGTCTGCCAGTCTGCCAGTCTGCCACAGTCTGTCTGTCTGCCAGTCTGCCAGTCTGCCACAGTCTGTCACAGTCTGCCAGTCTGCCAGTCTGCCACTCTGTCACAGTCTGCCACTCTGCCAGTCTGCCACTCTGTCAAAGTCTGCCAGTCTGCCAGTCTGCCACTCTGTCAAAGTCTGCCAGTCTGCCAGTCTGCCACTCTTGTCACAGTCTGCCAGTCTGCCATTATTCTCGAAACCGCTAATTGCTGCTTGCAGCTATATTTATTATTATTCTTCCGCCGTTTTTGCCAGTTCTGGCCTAACCGCCTGGTCACTTCTTATGAAATTCGGCAATATGGTAGAGGGCTATGCCAAACGGCGAAAACCCGAAACTCACAACCATTGGCCAAAGGGTGGCGCTGTAGCACTCAATTGAACATGCCAACTTTGAACAGGTACAGCTCATGCCCTGTTCGACCTACAGCCATGAAACTTCGATACACACATGCGTCTCCTCATGCCTAACAACTTTCACTGTTTGACTTTTGACCTCTGACCTTTAGATCTCCCACCATTTCGAATTCTATGAAAAGCAGTAAAAAGCAGTAAAAAGCCTACTCCTCCTGGGATTTATGAGCAATCTGTACGAAACTGTATACACATGAACTTTGGACCAATGCCGACAGACGTAACTTAGCGGATTTTCCATAAGTGAAAACGTTAAGCTTTTATAAGCCAATGAAAATTGCAGCTTTTTTTAAATTATTCATCTGCCCCTAACACATACATGCAGACTCACATTTGTTTGACACTTTGCAATATTGTAGAGGGTCCTTCCAAGTATCACTGAAACCAATCTTACTCCAATTGGTCAAAGGGGGGCGCTATAGCAATTTTTTGAAAATGCAAACTTTAAACAGGCAAAAGTCATGCCTCGTTTGGCCGACAGCCGTTAAACCTGCTTACACATGTGCCTTGACTCATGAGGAACACATGTATCACTTTGACCAGTAAGCTCTGCCCTTAGATTGTCTGCAATTTTGAGCAGTTTGAAAAACATTTAAATCCAGGATTTCTGAGCAATTTGCATGAAACTGTGTCAAATACATGTTTGAGGCCCTTTTTCACAGGTTCAGGTGTGTTGGTTCAATAGCTTGATCGCTTAATCATCTGCCTTGAAACCATAGGGTAGCCGGTTCGAATCCCACCTCAGGTAGTCTTAATTATAATTGCATTGCACACAACATGTGCAATTGTTAAAGATGACGAGAAATGAATACTTGAAAGTAGTTATTTTCAATGTATGACGTACTTCATTCGCGCTTTTGTTTTGTTTTGTTGGATTCTCCCTTTTCACTGTCTAAGGCTGTGTATTGGATAGCTCCACCAGTAGAGTGTGAGTCTCATGTGCCGAAGGTCCCTGGTTCGAATCCCACTTATTACAGTTCACATTTAAATTGCATTGTACAAAACATGACCCTGTTAATTCAGACAAGTGCAATGTTTAGACAATAACACGAAATGCTTTTGAGAGTAGTTTTTTTTTATGTATGACATACTTTCTTGTGAAAATAGCTGATCTACAATCTCACACTGGAAGAACCTATAGGACGGAAAAACCTATAGATATCAACAGACACCATCAGGGAGGCCATATCTTTAGCTCAATGAGAAGAGAGGCAGCCTGTGAATCCATAGGTCGCTGGTTCAATCCCTGTCCCCAACAATGTGTTAAAGTGATCATTATTTGGAATTCTTTATTTTACAAATAGTGTTTCTTGAGGTTAGGTCGTTTTACTGAGGTTAAGGTCAGTCAGGGTGGGTATAGAAAAGAGCTATCTTTATTATTATTCTTCCGCCGTTTTTGCCAGTTCTGGCCTAACCGCGTGGTCACTTTTTATGAAATTCGGCAATATGGTAGAGGGCTATGCCAAACGGCGAAAACCCGAAACTCACAACCATTGGCCAAAGGGTGGCGCTGTAGCACTCAATTGAAAATGCCAACTTTGAACAGGTACAGCTCATGCCCTGTTCGACCTACAGCCATGAAACTTCGATACACACATGCGTCTCCTCATGCCTAACAACTTTCACTGTTTGACTTTTGACCTCTGACCTTTAGATCTCCCACCATTTCGAATTCTATGAAAAGCAGTAAAAAGCAGTAAAAAGCCTACTCCTCCTGGGATTTATGAGCAATCTGTACGAAACTGTATACACATGAACTTTGGACCAATGCCGACAGACGTAACCAAGCGGATTTTCCATAAGTGAAAACGTTAAGCTTTTATAAGCCAATGAAAATTGCAGCTTTTTTTAAATTATTCATCTGCCCCTAACACATACATGCAGACTCACATTTGTTTGACACTTTGCAATATTGTAGAGGGTCCTTCCAAGTATCACTGAAACCAATCTTACTCCAATTGGTCAAAGGGGGGCGCTATAGCAATTTTTTGAAAATGCAAACTTTAAACAGGCAAAAGTCATGCCTCGTTTGGCCGACAGCCGTTAAACCTGCTTACACATGTGCCTTGACTCATGAGGAACACATGTATCACTTTGACCAGTAAGCTCTGCCCTTAGATTGTCTGCAATTTTGAGCAGTTTGAAAAATATTTAAATCCAGGATTTCTGAGCAATTTGCGTGAAACTGTGTCAAATACACGTTTGAGGCCCTTTTTCACAGATTCAGGTGTGTTGGTTCAATAGCTTGATCGCTTAATCATCTGCCTTGAAACCATAGGGTAGCCGGTTCGAATCCCACCTCAGGTAGACTTCATTATAATTGCTTTGCACACAACATGACTATATCAATGAATACACGTGCAATTGTTAAAGATGACGAGAAATGCATACTTGAAAGTAGTTATTTTCAATGTATGACGTACTTCATTCGCCATTTTGTTTTGTTTTGTTGGATTCTCCCTTTTCACTGTCTAAGGCTGTGTATTGGATAGCTCCACCAGTAGAGTGTGAGTCTCATGTGCCGAAGGTCCCTGGTTCAAATCCCACTTATTACAGTTCACATTTAAATTGCATTGTACAAAACATGACCCTGTTAATTCAGACATGTGCAATTTTTAAACAATAACATGAAATGCTTTTGAGAGTAGTTGTTTTTTATGTATGACATACTTTCTTGTGAAAATAGCTGATCTACAATCTCACACCGGAAGAACCTATAGGACGGAAAAACCTATAGATATCAACAGACACCATAAGGGAGGCCATATCTTTAGCTCAATGAGAAGAGAGGCAGCCTGTGAATCCATAGGTCGCTGGTTCGATCCCTGTCCCCAACAATGCGTTGAGGTGATCATCATTTGGAATTCCCCCTATTCCCATGGATTGGATCCACCCCTCTCACCTGCTCTCACTCATCACCAATCATACCTGCCACATGCACAGTACAATTTTTAGGTACTTTTACTTTATTACTCTACTCTACTACAATTACAGCAGATGACAGCTTTAATTACTTGTTACTTTGCAGATGTATAATTATTAATACAACACCTACAGTAACCACATACAGCCGATCTACAATGTGACGTGTTATGAGCTTGTATGTATATAATAAGCAACCCATGCTGTATGATAACTTACCACATATGAAATCCAATTCTGTCTATCCAATGGCTCAGTCTGTACTGTGGCCATAGCTGAGTGGTTAGTGAGCCCACCTAGGGAGCCGGAGGCCCTGGTTGCCCCAGGTACGATTCCAGGCCAGGCCAGCAAATGTGTCGATGAAATGAAATGTGTCCCTGAGCAAGACTCTTAACCCCTAATTGCTCACAGGCCCTCATTGGAAACAAGACCGCAAGGACTTTCATGAACGGACCTGGAATTATCCTTATCCTTTACACTGTCTACCCACAAGTCTATAGGTCCCTGGTTCAAACCCCAATTTAACCGGTCCAAATATCATTTACTGAACAAAAATCATGACTTTGTTAATTAATGCATGTTCACTTCTTCTCTCTCGCTCTCTCTCTTACTGCCTCTCTTTCTCACTGCCTCTCTCTCTCTCTCTCCCTCTCTCTCTCTCTTTCTTTTCTCTCCCTCTCTCTCTCTCTCTCTCTCTCTCTCTCTCTCTCTCTCTCTCTTTCCTCTCTCTCTCTCTCTCTCTCTCTCTCTCTCTCTCTCTCTCTCTCTCTCTATCTCTCTCTCTCTCTCTCTCTCTCTCTCTCTCTCTCTCTCTCTCTCTCTCTCTCTCGCTTTCCTCTCTCTCTCTCTCTCTCACTCTGTCACTGTCTGTCTGTCTGCCAGTCTGCCACTCTGTCACTGTCTGTCTGTCTGTCTGCCAGTCTGCCACTCTGTCACTGTCTGTCTGTCTGCCAGTCTGCCACTCTGTCACTGTCTGTCTGTCTGTCTGTCTGTCTGTCTGTCTGTCTGTCTGCCAGTCTGCCACTCTGTCACAGTCTGTCTGTCTGTCTGTCTGTCTGTCTGTCTGCCAGTCTGCCACTCTGTCACAGTCTGCCAGTCTGCCAGTCTGCCACTCTGTCACAGTCTGCCAGGCTGCCACTCTGTCACAGTCTGCCAGTCTGCCACTCTGTCACAGTCTGCCAGTCTGCCACTCTGTCACTGTCTGTCTGTCTGCCAGTCTGCCAGTCTGCCACAGTCTGTCTGTCTGCCAGTCTGCCACAGTCTGTCACAGTCTGCCAGTCTGCCAGTCTGCCACTCTGTCACAGTCTGCCACTCTGTCACAGTCTGCCAGTCTGCCAGTCTGCCACTCTGTCACAGTCTGCCAGTCTGCCAGTCTGCCATTATTCTCGAAACCGCTCATTGCTGCTTGCAGCTATATTTATTATTATTATTCTTCCGCCGTATTTGCCAGTTCTGGCCTAACCGCGTGGTCACTTTTTATGAAATTCGGCAATATGGTAGAGGGCTATGCCAAACGGCGAAAACCCGAAACTCACAACCATTGGCCAAAGGGTGGCGCTGTAGCACTCAATTGAAATATGCCAACTTTGAACAGGTACAGCTCATGCCCTGTTCGACCTACAGCCATGAAACTTCGATACACACATGCGTCTCCTCATGCCTAACAACTTTCGCTGTTTGACTTTTGACCTCTGACCTTTAGATCTCCCACCATTTCGAATTCTATGAAAAGCAGTAAAAAGCAGTAAAAAAATCACTTCTCCTGGGATTTATGAGCAATCTGTACGAAACTGTATACACATGAACTTTGGACCAATGCCGACAAACGTAACTTAGCGGATTTTCCATAAGTGAAAACGTTAAGCTTTTATAAGCCAATGAAAATTGCAGCTTTTTTTAAATTATTCATCTGCCCCTAACACATACATGCAGACTCACATTTGTTTGACACTTTGCAATATTGTAGAGGGTCCTTCCAAGTATCACTGAAACCAATCTTACTCCAATTGGTCAAAGGGGGGCGCTATAGCAATTTTTTGAAAATGCAAACTTTAAACAGGCAAAAGTCATGCCTCGTTTGGCCGACAGCCGTTAAACCTGCTTACACATGTGCCTTGACTCATGAGGAACACATGTATCACTTTGACCAGTAAGCTCTGCCCTTAGATTGTCTGCAATTTTGAGCAGTTTGAAAAACATTTAAATCCAGGATTTCTGAGCAATTTGCATGAAACTGTGTCAAATACATGTTTGAGGCCCTTTTTCACAGGTTCAGGTGTGTTGGTTCAATAGCTTGATCGCTTAATCATCTGCCTTGAAACCATAGGGTAGCCGGTTCGAATCCCACCTCAGGTAGTCTTAATTATAATTGCATTGCACACAACATGTGCAATTGTTAAAGATGACGAGAAATGAATACTTGAAAGTAGTTATTTTCAATGTATGACGTACTTCATTCGCGCTTTTGTTTTGTTTTGTTGGATTCTCCCTTTTCACTGTCTAAGGCTGTGTATTGGATAGCTCCACCAGTATGTGTGAGTCTCATGTGCCAAAGGTCCCTGGTTCGAATCCCACTTATTACAGTTCACATTTAAATTGCATTGTACAAAACATGACCCTGTTAATTCAGACAAGTGCAATGTTTAGACAATAACACGAAATGCTTTTGAGAGTAGTTGTTTTTTATGTATGACATACTTTCTTGTGAAAATAGACGATCTACAATCTCACACCTTTTTAGATAGCAACGCGTTGTGAGCTTGTAGATCGACTATTTTCCACTAGTTTCCATTCCGAAATATATTGAGCAGTTTGAAAAACATTTAAACCAAGGATTTCTGAGCAATTTGCGTGAAAGTGTGTCATGTGTGTAAACTCCCTTTTCACTAGTACAGGTCTGTTGGCCCAATGGCTTAATCATCTGCCTTGAAACCACAGGGTTCCTGGTTCGAATCCCACGTCATGTAGAATTCATTATAATTGCATTGCACACAACATGACTGTATCAATGAATACATGTGCAATTGTTAACCAGTAAACTCCGCCCTTAGATTGTCTGCAATTTTGAGCAGTTTGAAAAACATTTAAATCCACTATTTCTGAGCAATTTGCGTGAAAGTGTGTCATGTGTGTGAACTCCCTTTTCATCAGTTCGGGTCTGTTGGCCCAATGGCTTAATCATCTGCTTTGATACCAGAGGGTCGCCGGTTCAAATCTCACCTCATGCAGACCTCAACTCAATTGCATTGCACACAACATGACTGTATCAATGAATGACCAATGCCGACAGATGTGAGCAAGCAGATTTTCCATAAGTGAAAACGTTAAGCTTTTTATAAGCCAATGAAAATTGCAGTTTTATGACAATTATTCATCTGCCCCTAAAACATACATGCAGACTCGCATTTGTTTGACACTTTGCAATATTGTAGAAGGTCATTCCAAGTATCACTGAAACCAATCTTACTCCAATTGGTCAAAGGGGGGCGCTATAGCAATTTTTTGAAAATGCAAACTTTAAACAGGCAAAAGTCATGCCTCGTTTGGCCGACAGCCGTTAAACCTGCTTACACATGTGCCTTGACTCATGAGGAACACATGTATCACTTTGACCAGTAAGCTCTGCCCTTAGATTGTCTGCAATTTTGAGCAGTTTGAAAAACATTTAAATCCAGGATTTCTGAGCAATTTGCGTGAAAGTGTGTCATGTGTTTGAACTCCCTTTTCACTAGTTCAGGTGTGTAGGTTCAATAGCTTGATAGCTTAATCATCTGCCTTGAAACCACAGGGTTGCTGGTTCGAATCCCACCTCAGGTAGACTTCATTATAATTGCATTGCACACAACATGACTGTATCAATGAGGAACATATCTATCACTTTGACCAGTAAGCTCCGCCCTTAGATTGTCTGCAATTTTGAGCAGTTTGAAAAACATTTAAATCCAGCATTTCTGAGCAATTTGCGTGAAAGTGTGTCATGTGTGTGAACTCCTTTTTCATCAGTTCGGGTCTGTTGGCCCAATGGCTTAATCATCTGCCTTGATACCACAGGGTCGCTGGTTCAAATCTCACCTCATGCAGACCTCAACTCAATTGCATTACACACAACATGACTGTATCAATGCATGTGCAATTGTTAAAGATAACGAGAAATGCATACTTGAAAGTAGTTATTTTCAATGTATGACGTAATTCATTTGCCCTTTTGTTTTGTGTTGTTGGATTCTCCTTTCTCACTATCTGATGCTGTCGATTCAATAGCTCCACCAGTAGAGTGTGAGAGTGTCAACAGACACCATCAGGGAGGCCATATCTCTAGCTCAATGAGAAGAGAGGCAGCCTGTGAATCCATAGGTCGCTGGTTCGATCCCTGTCCCCAACAATGCGTTGAGGTGATCATCATTTGGAATTCCCCCTATTCCCATGGATTGGATCCACCCCTCTCACTCATCACCAATCACACCTGCCACATGCACAGTACAATTTTTAGGTACTTTTACTTTACTACTCTACTCTACTGCAATTACAGCAGATGACAGCTTTAGTTACTTGTTACTTTGCAGATGTAATTATTAATACAACACCTACAGTAACCACATACAGCCGATCTACAATGTGACGCGTTATGAGCTTGTATGTATATAATAAGCAACCCATGCTGTATGATAACTTACCACATATGAAATCCAATTCTGTCTATCCAATGGCTCAGTCTGTACTGTGGCCATAGCTGAGTGGTTAGTGAGCCCACCTAGGGAGCCAGAGGCCCTGGTTGCCCCAGGTACGATTCCAGGCCAGGCCAGCAAATGTGTCGATGAAATGAAATTTGTCCCTGAGCAAGACTCTTAACCCCTAATTGCTCACAGGCCCTCATTGGAAACAAGACCGCAAGGACTTTCATGAACGGACCTGGAATTATCCTTATCCTTTACACTGTCTACCCACA
Organism: Gymnoscopelus microlampas; assembly: GCF_963454915.1. Lineage (NCBI taxonomy): Eukaryota > Metazoa > Chordata > Actinopteri > Myctophiformes > Myctophidae > Gymnoscopelus > Gymnoscopelus microlampas. The sequence continues at coordinate 57,760,171 of NC_139940.1, forward strand.
AGTCTATAGGTCCCTGGTTCAAACCTCAATTTAACCGGTCCAAATATAATTTACTGAACAAAAATCATGACTTTGTTAATTAATGCATGTTCACTTCTTCTCTCTCGCTCTCTCTCTTACTGCCTCTCTTTCTCACTGCCTCTCTCTCTCTCCCTCTCTCTCTCTCTCTCTCTCTCTCTCTCCCTCTCTCTCTCTCTCTCTCTCTCTCTCTCTCTCTCTCTCTCTCTCTCTCTCTCTCTCTCTTCCTCTCTCTCTCTCTCTCTCTCTCTTTCTCTCTCTCACTCTGTCACTGTCTGTCTGTCTGCCAGTCTGCCACTCTGTCACTGTCTGTCTGTCTGTCTGTCTGTCTGTCTGTCTGTCTGCCAGTCTGCCACTCTGTCACTGTCTGTCTGTCTGCCAGTCTGCCACTCTGTCATTGTCTGTGTGTCTGCCAGTCTGCCACTCTGCCACTCTGTCACAGTCTGTCTGTCTGCCAGTCTGCCACTCTGTCACAGTCTGCCAGTCTGCCACTCTGTCACAGTCTGCCAGTCTGCCACTCTGTCACTGTCTGTCTGTCTGCCAGTCTGCCAGTCTGCCACTCTGTCACAGTCTGTCTCAGTGCCAGTCTGCCACTCTGTCACAGTCTGCCAGTCTGCCAGTCTGCCACTCTGTCACAGTCTGCCAGTCTGCCAGTCTGCCACTCTGTCACAGTCTGCCAGTCTGCCACTCTGTCACAGTCTGCCAGTCTGCCAGTCGGCCACTCTGTCACTGTCTGTCTGTCTGTCTGTCTGCCAGTCTGCCAGTCTGCCACAGTCTGTCTGTCTGCCAGTCTGCCAGTCTGCCACAGTCTGTCACAGTCTGCCAGTCTGCCAGTCTGCCACTCTGTCACAGTCTGCCAGTCTGCCAGTCTGCCAATCTGTCACAGTCTGCCAGTCTGCCACTCTGTCACAGTCTGCCAGTCTGCCATTATTCTCGAAACCGCTCATTGCTGCTTGCAGCTATATTTATTATTATTCTTCCGCCGTTTTTGCCAGTTCTGGCCTAACCGCCTGGTCACTTCTTATGAAATTCGGCAATATGGTAGAGGGCTATGCCAAACGGCGAAAACCCGAAACTCACAACCATTGGCCAAAGGGTGGCGCTGTAGCACTCAATTGAACATGCCAACTTTGAACAGGTACAGCTCATGCCCTGTTCGACCTACAGCCATGAAACTTCGATACACACATGCGTCTCCTCATGCCTAACAACTTTCACTGTTTGACTTTTGACCTCTGACCTTTAGATCTCCCACCATTTCGAATTCTATGAAAAGCAGTAAAAAGCAGTAAAAAGCCTACTCCTCCTGGGATTTATGAGCAATCTGTACGAAACTGTATACACATGAACTTTGGACCAATGCCGACAGACGTAACTTAGCGGATTTTCCATAAGTGAAAACGTTAAGCTTTTATAAGCCAATGAAAATTGCAGCTTTTTTTAAATTATTCATCTGCCCCTAACACATACATGCAGACTCACATTTGTTTGACACTTTGCAATATTGTAGAGGGTCCTTCCAAGTATCACTGAAACCAATCTTACTCCAATTGGTCAAAGGGGGGCGCTATAGCAATTTTTTGAAAATGCAAACTTTAAACAGGCAAAAGTCATGCCTCGTTTGGCCGACAGCCGTTAAACCTGCTTACACATGTGCCTTGACTCATGAGGAACACATGTATCACTTTGACCAGTAAGCTCTGCCCTTAGATTGTCTGCAATTTTGAGCAGTTTGAAAAACATTGAAATCCAGGATTTCTGAGCAATTTGCATGAAACTGTGTCAAATACATGTTTGAGGCCCTTTTTCACAGGTTCAGGTGTGTTGGTTCAATAGCTTGATCGCTTAATCATCTGCCTTGAAACCATAGGGTAGCCGGTTCGAATCCCACCTCAGGTAGACTTAATTATAATTGCATTGCACACAACATGACTATATCAATGAATACATGTGCAATTGCTAAAGATGACGGGAAATGCATACTTGAAAGTAGTTATTTTCAATGTATGACGTACTTCATTCGCGCTTTTGTTTTGTTTTGTTGGATTCTCCCTTTTCACTGTCTAAGGCTGTGTATTGGATAGCTCCACCAGTAGAGTGTGAGTCTCATGTGCCGAAGGTCCCTGGTTCGAATCCCACTTATTACAGTTCACATTTAAATTGCATTGTACAAAACATGACCCTGTTAATTCAGACAAGTGCAATGTTTAGACAATAACACGAAATGCTTTTGAGAGTAGTTTTTTTTTATGTATGACATACTTTCTTGTGAAAATAGCCGATCTACAATCTCACACCTTTTTAGATAGCAACGCGTTGTGAGCTTGTAGATCGACTATTTTCCACTAGTTTCCATTCCGAAATATATTGAGCAGTTTGAAAAACATTTAAACCAAGGATTTCTGAGCAATTTGCGTGAAATTGTGTCATGTGTTTGAACTCCCTTTTCACTAGTACAGGTCTGTTGGCCCAATGGCTTAATCATCTGCCTTGAAACCACAGGGTTCCTGGTTCGAATCCCACGTCATGTAGAATTCATTATAATTGCATTGCACACAACATGACTGTATCAATGAATGCATGTGCAATTGTTAACCAGTAAACTCCGCCCTTAGATTGTCTGCAATTTTGAGCAGTTTGAAAAACATTTAAATCCAGTATTTCTGAGCAATTTGCGTGAAAGTGTGTCATGTCTGTGAACTCCCTTTTCATCAGTTCGGGTCTGTTGGCCCAATGGCTTAATCATCTGCCTTGATACCAGAGCGTCGCCGGTTCAAATCTCACCTCATGCAGACCTCAACTCAATTGCATTACACACAACATGACTGTATCAATGAATAAACATGCAATTGTTAAATGAAACGCTTATTGAGAGTAGTTGTTTTCAATGTATGATGTACTTCATTCCCTCTTTTGTTTTGTTTTGTTTTGTTGGATTCTCCCTTCTCACTGACCAAGGCTGTGGATTGAATAGCTTGATCAATACAGTGTTAGTCTCATGTGCCAAAGGTCCACGGCTCAAACCCCACTTGTCACAGTTTACATTTAAATTGCATTATGCAAAACATGACCCTGTTAATTCAGACATGTGCACTTTGCTCTCTCTCTCTCTCTCTCTCTCTCTCTCTCTCTCTCTCTCTCTCTCTCTCTCTCTCTCTCTCTCTCACTCTGTCACAGTCTGTCTGTCTGCCTGTCTGCCACTCTGTCACTGTCTGTCTGTCTGTCTGCCACTCTGTCACTGTCTGTCTGTCTGTCTGTCTGCCAGTCTGCCAGTCTGCCACTCTGTCACTCTGTCACTCTGTCACAGTCTGTCTGTCTGCCTGTCTGCCACTCTGTCACTGTCTGTCTGTCTGCCAGTCTGCCACTCTGTCACTGTCTGTCTGTCTGTCTGCCAGTCTGCCACTCTGTCACAGTCTGTCTGTCTGTCTGCCAGTCTGCCACTCTGTCACTGTCTGTCTGTCTGCCAGTCTGCCAGTCTGCCACAGTCTGTCTGTCTGCCAGTCTGCCAGTCTGCCACTCTGTCACTGTCTGTCTGTCTGCCAGTCTGCCACTCTGCCACTCTGTCACAGTCTGTCTGTTTGTCTGTCTGCCACTCTGTCACAGTCTGCCAGTCTGCCAGTCTGTCACAGTCTGCCAGTCTGCCACTCTGTCACTGTCTGTCTGTCTGTCTGCCAGTCTGCCAGTCTGCCACAGTCTGTCTGTCTGCCAGTCTGCCAGTCTGCCACAGTCTGTCACAGTCTGCCAGTCTGCCACTCTGTCACAGTCTGCCAGTCTGCCACTCTGTCAAAGTCTGCCAGTCTGCCAGTCTGCCAGTCTGCCACTCTGTCAAAGTCTGCCAGTCTGCCAGTCTGCCACTCTTGTCACAGTCTGCCAGTCTGCCATTATTCTCGAAACCGCTAATTGCTGCTTGCAGCTATATTTCCATTTCTTCTTCTTCTTCTTCTGCCGTTTTTGCCAGTTCTGGCTGAACCGTGCATACGCTTTTTATGAAACTCGGCCATATGATAGATGGTCATGAAAAACTATCAAGAAATAAATCTCACAATCTTTCATCAAAAGGTGGCGCTATAGCACTCAATTGAAAATGCCAACTTTGAACAGGTACAACTCATGCCCTGTTTGACCTACAGCCATGAAACTTCAATACACACATGCGTCTCCTCATGATGAACAACTTTCATACTCTGACTTTTGACCTCTGACCTTTAGATCTCCCACCATTTTGAATTACATGAAAAGCTGTTAAAATCTATCTCCTCCTGGGATTTTTGAGCAATCTGCACGAAACTTTTTGCACATGAACTTTGGACCTATGCTGACAAAACGGTGCAAGCGGATTCTTTCTAAGTGAAAAAATGAAGCTTTAATGAGCCAATAAATATTGCAGTTTTATGACAATTATTCATCTGCCCCTAACACATACATGCAGACTCACATTTCTTTGAAAATGTGCAGTAATGTACAGGGTCATTCCAAATATCACTGAAACCAATCTTACTCCAATTGGTCAAAGGGGGGCGCTATAGCAATTTTTTGAAAATGCAAACTTTAAACAGGCAAAAGTCATGCCTCGTTTGGCCGACAGCCATTAAACCTGCTTACACATGTGCCTTGACTCATGAGGAACACATGTATCACTTTTACCAGTAAGCTCCGCCCTTAGATTGTCCGCAATTTTGAGCAGTTTGAAAAACACTTAAACCCAGGATTTTTCAGCTATTTGCGTGAAATGGTATCATCTGTCTGACCTCCGTTTTCACTAGATCAGGTCTGTTGGTCCAATGGCTTCCCGCTTAAGTGAATGTCTCACAACATCAAAGTAGCTTGTTCAAGCCTCACTTGTTGCAGACTTCATTTAAAGTGCATTGCAAACAACAAAACTGTATCAATGAACACATGTGCAATTGATAAAGATAACATGAAATGCTTATTTGAGAGGGTATGTTTTTGCAATGTATGACACACTTCATTCTGAAAATAGCCGATCTACAATCTCAAAACTTTTCAGATAGCAACGTGTTTCTGAGCTTGTAGATCGGCTGCTTTCACTGGTTCACTTTTATCTTCAACAGACAACCTCAGCCTGGACAAAGCTATAGCAGTATAGGTAGTGTTGCAGCCTGTCAATCCGAAGGTTGAGGGTTCGATTCCTGTTAATGGCAATAGGTTGAGATACAGTGGTCACCAGTCCAATCATGCGCGATCTTCAAACGGCCGCCTATTGGCCGCCATAGGACTCCATCAGCGCCGTTAGGTACCATTTAAAGTTGACGCCCACAGATTCTTAGCGCCTCCCATTGAAATGATCAGAACGTGTAGTGTGGCCGTTAAGCCACGAGGTGGCGCTTGGTACTGAAATGTACTTAAAAAAATTAAGAGTAAAAGTACTCGTTATGCAGAAAGTCCCTTTTCACATGTTGTCAAAATCGTCATGTCATAATAGGCTACATTATAGAAGGTATATGTCTATTTATGAATAGATTAATTTAAGTAAATACATTGATTCATTAATGTAAAAATAATCTGGGCTAATAATAATAATAATTATTATTATTATTATTATTATTATTACCCTAATAATAATAACTAGGCTACAAAGTATTGGCATCAAACTGTCCCTGCAAGCGAGCCCCTGTGGGGCCCATGCAGGCTATGTGTGGGCAGTGAGGGCTATGCCAAGCCCGCACCAAGCCTGCACAGGCCCATCGCGGGTTTGCCCAGGTGATGCCCACAGCTGTGGTCTCACCGTGGGCTTGCTGTGGGCAGCCCACACTTGGGGCTGAGCTGGGGCTAGCCCATAGTGGGCCAGTGTGGGTCTGTCCGTTCAGGGCCTAGAGCAGATTTGTACCTTTGGGCCCCATGCGTTTTTAGTGTGGGCAGCCCATATTACATTCCCACATCATTTGCCGCTCTTTTCTTGAACTTGGAACTATTTTTTGAGTGGTGCCGAAGGCAACCACTCCTATATCTGGCTTTGTCTGTGTGTCCGTATGTATGTATGTATGTCTGTATGTCCGTGTGTCCACCAAGCTAACATTGGTCAAGCATCACGTGACACGTGACAATATGTTGAAAGGGTGTGCTTTGATTGGCTAGCGAGACGCATGACGAAATAGAGTTTACATGTTTCAAAGTGACATCAGTGCCATCAGCCAAGCTAACGTTGGACATGTTAGCTTGGCTGATTGAACATGTTAGCCAAGCTAAGCAAGGCACCACTCACTTCACACAGGGTGTGATTTTTTTCTAGAACACAGCATATCACTCCACTTTCTACAACATTGCTCATCCTAGTCTTCTAACCCTGCTGAAAAAAACAGCACAAACCAGCTTATGATGGTTGCTGGTTTTAGCTGGTTTTAGCTGGTATTAGCTGGTCTTGGCTGGTCTTAAGCTGGTTTAGATGGTATACCAGGCTGGACAAGCTGGCCAGGCTGGTCAGGCTGGTGTGTCAGTGTAATTGGTTAGCTGGGCACTAAGCTGGATTCTGCTGGTCTTTGCTGGTCAGCCAGCTGGCTGGCTGGACTGACCAGCAAAGCCAAGCTGGTAGCTGGTCTTTGCTGGTCAAATGGGTGGACTGACCAGCAAAGACCAGCTTGCCACACTGGACAGACCAGCAAAGACCAGCTTAGCAGCTGGACTTAGCTGGTCAGATGGCTGGACACTGGACAGACCAGCAAAGACCAGCTTAGCAGCTGGACTTAGCTGGTCAGATGGCTGGACACTGGACAGACCAGCTTAGCAGCTGGTCAAGTTTGGTTAGATCAGTGATTCTCACCATGTGGGTCGAGACCCCCAGGGGGATCCCCACATGATTTGGGGTGGTCCCCAGATGATAGTGAAGTGACAATTTAAGGACCTTTAAGACCTTTTTAATACCTTAAAAAAAATGAACATTACTGCATCAAAAGTAATCAACAAACGTTATACAATAAAAAATGGTCAAACATTGGCCAAATTGTCAAATAATATCAGAAAGAGGCAAACATTTTGAAAATAGCAGATCTACAAGCTTGAAAATCTGCTATTTTCACAATAAAGTCTAAACTAAACGTAATGCATCAACTCCTACATTCCAAGTGCTTAGTTATCAGGGTGGGGGGTCCCCAGTTCAAATATGATTATTTTGGGGGGTTGCAGCCTGAAAGGGTTGAGAACCACTGGGTTAGATCACTGTTTCCCAAACAGTGGGTGGGGACCCATTTGTGGGTCATGGACACATTTTTATGGGTCACAAGGAAAGATCCCTTTTTTCCGTTTCCTACAAAAATATATTATATTATTATTTCAAAAATCTAAAATCTTCCAAGCAATTTCAAAAATCTAAAATCTGAATCAATAAAAATACTAAAATCAAAAATGTATCAAAATAATTTCATTAATACATTAAAAAATCGACGAAATTCCATCAATTAATTAAAAAAAACGCCTTGAAAATAGCAGATCTACAAGCCCGGGACGCGTGGTGAGCTTTCAGATCTACTATTTTAACTAGTTTGGATCCCGGGGAGTCATCATACCTGCCAACATTAGACTGTGAAGATTTTCACAAAAAAGGACATTTCTTGTCCTTTTCTTGTGATGTGACATAAATAATATATTGAATAATAATTATTATTATTATTATTACACTTATTATTATTATTATTATTATTTTTATATTAATTATAATAATAATTATTATTATTATTGTTATTATGACAACATGCATCCAATAACTTATTTACTTCATATGGCAACTTCCTGAATGCCAAAACAGACCGGTGCTATGGTTACAAAAATGAACAGATCTACAGATCTACATCTGGTCGCCATTCAACGCGTTGTGAGCTTGTAGATCTGTTGTTGTTTTTTACACGCAATGCATTCTGGGTTGTGAACCGTGTTGCCATATCTGCTTATTATAAGCGACTTTGGGCTTGTTTTTCTGTGAAGTTGCTTGTAGTTATTTGGGCTTGCTTCCATTTTTTATTTATTGTTTAAACCAGTTCTCAAACATCTGCATGTCAAGGATGCCCAAATTAATGCATTTTTCCGCAGACCCCCATCTGTTTCAAATAATATTACAAATATATTTAACTTTTTCTTTTTGAAAATAGCAGACCTACAAACTCACAACGTGTTGCAAATGCGACGCACTGTGAGCTTGTAGATCGGCTATTTTCAAATAGCCAATGTAGGGTTAAGGCTTATTTTCATAGACCTGGCTGCTTATTTCTCTCACAGAATCTGGCAACAGTGACTCAGAGCGGGGAGAATGAAACGCTCGAGCGACTCGAGCTGCCCTCTCACTTCTAAATACAGTTAGACAAATTGCGTTACTTTGGTTTCATTCAAATAATTATTAACCGACTTCAGAGAAGATAAAAGAAAGAAGAAGAAGAAGCAGACATTTTAGGTGAGTGTTGACACACAGAAATACTATTTATGTAGACTTTAGCCTACTACTGTTACTGTAGGCTAATTGATAACAACTGTTGTCTGGAGTCACCACCCAACTCTATGATCACGACACGTTGTTTAGCGATTTCATTTGTCTCGATAAAGGGATTTTATGACAATAATTTCAAGAAATGATAGCGGGATATACAATATAATTTATAATATAGGCTACTACTAGCCTACTGCTTGCCTATAAGGTGAGTTTTTAATTATTAATAATTATGTTTAACAGCAAATTTGTTATAGTTTAAGTGTGATGTTGTGTTGGGGTTGTATTTGAGTACATTTAGCAAATTCAGATATCATTTCAGTAGAATAGTATAGGCTAATGTTTAGCTAATGTGTCTAACACACACACACACACACACACACACACACACACACACACACACACACACACACACACACACACACACACACACACACACTCTCTGTGGGTGTGAGAAAGAGCACAAATAAAATGAAAACTTAGACAGAGGTCTTCAACAGGGGGTCCGCGACCCCTAGAGGGTCCGCGGAGGTACTGCAGGGGTCCGCGACCCCTAGGGGGTCCACGGAGGTACTGCAGGGGTCCGCGACCCCAAGGGGGTCCACGGAGGTACTGCAGGGGTCCGCGAAATTGTTGCTTGATTACACAATTAGACCTTTTTTTTTCAAAAATGTCAATTTTTCTTTAAATATTTTTAAAATATTTTCCATATTTATGTTTAAAATAAATTATGATTCTATCTATTTTGAATAGCTTGTATACATGATTATTGTGCAATTGACAGATTGTTGATAGTATTCACATTGGGTACATAGCCACCCTACTCACTGTACCTTGTACATGTATGTTTGAATTAAAAGCATGAATATATTAATCTATCTATTATTTTAATTGCTTAGTATTGAATGCACAATAACATGGTATGTTTATACACATGAATCAAAATTTTATAGGCCTACATAATTATACAATATTTGTATATAAAACATTTTAAAAACGTTGAAGACCCCTGCCTTAGCTTGTTGTTGATATATTGACAAAATGCACATGGTCTGAATGCATGGATATAATGCTTGACATTTGAGAGCCACTGTTGTAGATCCTTCAATGCTCAATAAATCATCATTTGTGCACAGGGAGTCTTATTTGACCACCGCCTGTATGTGAGAGACTGCATTGTTGACCACCTTGAGTCGTCCGCCCGTCCGTCTGTCTGTCTGTCTGGTGTCCAAACTGTCAGCAGGTAAGATTGGTATAGCTTCGGTCTAGGCACTTTAACCTCATATACATTGGCTATTTGAAAAGGGGCTTGTAGATCGGCTCTTTTAAAACAAACGCTTGAAAAAAAATAGAAGGATTTGGACCCTTTTTTTAAGTTAAACTACACAGCCCAGCCCCATACCCTCCATAACTCCATAGGCTTGCAGCCTAATTCATACATTGACATGATGGTGTATTGAAATTAGTTTGGGCAGATAGGCTATTTCTCAGCAGAATGTGTAAGAATTCCTAACTGAAAGAAATGCCATTTCTATAGAGCAGGGGTTCCCAAACTGTGGTGCGCGCACCCCAGGGGGTGCGTGACCTGCCATCTAGGCAAACCAACCTAATTGGTTTGCCTAGATGACGCCCCGGGGGGTGCGTCATCTAGGTCAGGATGTAATAAGGGGTGCACAGCTAAATAAGTTTGGGAACCGCTGCTATAGAGCACCGAAGTCCTGACGTCACTGCCAGTAGAGGGCGCATGATTCCGCAGGTTCATGGCTTTACTTTTTGTATTGATATCTTCATTGGGGAATCTTAGATCGCTTCATATAAGAACTGTGTTCCAAAAATAAACACACCACCCTGGTGTTTTTACTCATATGGATATGAAGCATTGACTGAAGGTGTAAATGTACACATTTACCCAAAGAGTAACACAATATAAACACTAGAAACGAGTCAAACAACCCAAAGACTACATTTCCCATGAACGCGGCTGCTGTGGGGACAGTGATTTCAGACCCGGAAGTAGTAGTTCTTAAGACTTTTAAGGCAGAATTAAAGGTAGGGTAAGTGATATTTTTTGGTTAAAACAAAAAGTATTTTGTTAAAAGGTTAAATCACTATATTCTGATAGTAATCATTGCTATAGAGTGTTTGTTCAGTAACAGGAGTCTCCCCGTCTCTCCAGCTCTTTAATAAACAGAAAATACATTTTTAGGTAGGTTTCAAAATCTCAGCCAATCAGGAGAAAGTACCCATTTTTAAGCTTCATTTTTATAGTGTTCCAGTTCCATTTTTTTCTGCTCATTTCTTGTCATCACTTCAAATTTCACTTGTTTAATCTATATCCTGATTGAGTTCTCTATCCTGATTGGAAAAAATTGGAAATGAAACTAAAACTGAGACGAAAATGTATTTTGTGTTTAATAAAGAGCTGGAGAGACAAGGAGATTCCTTTAACTGAACAAACACTCTATAGCAATGAGTACTATCAGAATATAGAGCTATTTAACACTTATTTCAACCAAAGAAAATCACTTACCCTACCTTTAATTCCATTTTCGGCAGAAACAGGCTGTATCAAATATGAATGAATATCATAAACGATGCAGAGCCACCCCCCTGACAAAAACGCCAGGGTGGTGTGTTTATGTTTGGAACACAGTTCTTATATGACGTGATCTAAGATTCCCAAATGGGGATTTCAACATAAAAAATAAAGCCACGAACCCTGGAACAGCGCCCTCTACTGGCCCTCTACTGGCAGTGACGTCAGACTTCGGTGCTCTATTAAACAAAATTGTAAAGACGTTTTCACACCTGGTTACGTTTGACTACACAGCCATTTGAAGAAAGATAATTTATTGGACTGTAAATATAATAGCAACACAGTGCATGCATACAGTACAGATGAGTGATTTACATTTGACAAACGGCTATTGATGTCGCACTGTAGTTAAATTAAATAGTTGTAATGTGATGCATTTGTATGTGATTTAATCATGGTCCAAAGGTGCAGTATGACAGGAGATGCAGTCGACCCTAAAGTATTTTCATATTTTCTTATATGTCCCTCTTTGAAAAATATGTTTGGACACCCGCTGACATACACCATCATTTGCCCACAGGGAGTGTGAGCCACCTTCCACCTGCAAGCTGTCCTTCACCTGTGGCCGTACCCCCTGCTGTGAGACGCTCTCTATCAGCAGCAGGTATGTTTGATAACACCAATAGATACATAGGGAGATCATGGACAGGAATGCCCACACACGTCACATCTGGATTTAGCATGGTTTATGTATGTTTATGTCTGCAAACAAAGTGTTAGATTTTTTCAGGACTACCATAATGTTGAATGAATCACTTGGAGTAGCTTCCCACACAACACGCTTTAACAGGTAACCTAAGAATGGCAGCTTCCATTGTAAAATCTGTAGTTAACAAGTAACCCAAATGGACTATTTGTGTCCATTGGATTATACTAGTTAAATTAACAGAGGGTTTACATGTTGTATGACGAAGTAGAGCTTTCATTTACAAAAACGGAACAAAAAAATATTAAAGGATGTTGATGCAAGGTTTCTGCCCGACAGCAACGAATAAGAAATTGCTTCCTACACAAATTATTGTTTCATATAAGCCTATTTGTTTTTATGTTTCAGAGGCTGTAAGAAAGTAACGCATTCATCCAAGTCCTCAGGATTCCGATGTTGAGAAGGAGATTAGGGTGTGGCTGCGTAATTCAAGTGACAGAGCGGGTGGACAAAAGGAGCCCTATCACAGTCTGCCAGCTAGCAGTGAGGCCCCAGTGGAAGAGTAAGCTTTGACAATGAATACTTAGGTAAAAGTATAAATATGTTAGAGTGTGTGTGTGTACACACGCACGCACACACACACACACACACACACACACACACACACACACACACACACACACACACACACACACACACACACACACACACACACACACACACACTCTGCTTGCACATACAGTGTACATACAATGTTACAGCCTTATTCAAAAATGTTACTCAACATTCTCCAGACTATACCCCATAATGACAAAATAAAATAGATGTTTAAGATGTTATGGCAAATGAATAAAACATAATCACATCCAGTGTGAAGTGAGCGGTGATATTTATGAGTTATTCATTTCATCATGCATCTTGCTAGCCAATCACAGCACTTCACACTGGGTGTGAAGATTATCAGCCTATGGGCGCGTTTTCCACAGCATGGCGTCACAGCGAAAGACACATTTTCACGACTGAAAACAAATTTCACCACGGATGGGTCCTAAACCCTCTTATAGGAGCGGTTGCACCTCTAAAAAAAAAAAAGACAAAATCACATGTGCATAAGTATTCACACCCTTTGCTATGACACTCAAAGTTAAGCTGAGGTGCATCCTGTTTGCACTGATCATCCTTGAGATGTTTCTATAACTTCATTGGAGTCTGCCTATGGTAAATAAAATTGATCTGACACACGGAAGGCACACACATGTCTCTATCAGGTCCCACAGTTAACTGTGAATGTCGGAAAATAATCAAAAACATATGTTTTTATTTTGTCATTATGGGGTATAGTGTGGAGAATTTTGAGTAAAACAATTAATTTCATCAATTTTTGAATCTCAAGGCACTGTATGTATATATGTATGCACACACACACACACACACACACACACACACACACACACACACACACACACACACACACACACACACACACACACACATAAAATATTTATTTTTATATATTTCCAGATGAATTCAGCCATGAGAAAGGACTGGGCAGGTTGTGAGGAGTACAAGAAGAAACATTGTGGAATTCCTGTCAGTTTTGCAGAATTTACTCAAGAATCAAGTCTCAAGGCTGGCCGGTGGTATAGGGGACTCGCCGTTGACAGGTGACTGGAGGTTGGGGAGTGGGTGACATACTTAAAATAAAAACATAGTTAGTGGTGAGTTATGTGCTGAAAAGGGGCAAGAATGATGCCCTGATCTCACCAGGAGTGATGGTAGTCTACCCAGAACTCCTTAGGTAGGGGGGAAAGGACTGCACAGTATGTACAAACAAATGGTTACTCTCATACTTTGCTATTCTGAACCTGAACAGAGTTATTTGATTTTATCGTTGTGTATGTGTCATGCTGTCTGTGATATGGACCTTGAGTCTGAAATAAAGATTGAATTGAATTGAATTATTTGTATGTTACTTGAAATGAATAGCAGGTGAACAGAGAGGTGCAGCATGCCTATCCAGTATATGTTCAGTGACCACTGGTGTAATCTGTTTTATAGTTGATTCATAATATGCCCACTTTGCTAAGTCTACCAATGTAGCCTTACCTAAAAAAAAAGCCAAGTCTGCCTTGGGCCATGTTATCTGCTGAGATGTTGGTGAAGTATGCTACATTGTAACTGCACTGATGGAGTGGAACTGTGATACATTGCCATCCATAGTGGGGGTAGTGTTGTAAAATTGTAAAAAATGTCTCCTTTAAGAGGAGTCTGTGACAATAGAATTTGGTTGGGGTGAGAGAAGGATGCTGGGAGAGAGATGGGTTATTGTATGTTGTATGTATTGTGTATTATGTATGTATGTATGTTGTGTGCATTTGTCTATTGTATAGTAAGTTGAGGAAGTGAAGTGAACTTGAAACGTGTTTGATGTTGCTGGAGTTATAATAAACTAACAGTGCCTGAAGAAAAGAGACCGTTCATTCACCATTGTGCAACAGGGAAATAGTAATAAAAGATACAAGTGGGTTCTACCCCAAAGTTAATAGGCGGAGACCGACGCAAGTATTAATTTCGGCTGTGGAATTGAACTTGATTCAGTTCCCCCTTAGTCTGGAGACTAAGACAGGAAAGGTTACACTGGTTTTATATTTGCCAATGTTGTATATTTGTTCTGTATTATATTTAATCATTGATTTGAATCCCTTTGACTATTTGGAGTTTGGATTTTGTGTGTGAGCTGACTTTGAATATGTATACATTTGTGATTTTTTTTTCTTTTTGTAAGTCCACACAAGTGTGTTTTGATTTGTTGTAAACAAAAGCCGAAAATAAACCATTCAATGAACAACTATTGTATTTTTTCTTTACAATACAGATCTTAGTTTAGTACATTTTAGATTAATAGAATATAGTTATTTTGAGGTTATAGTTTAATAGGGCTTCCGGAGGGCTAAGTGAGGGCTGCTTATTCATAGCCCCAAGTGGGCCAATGCGGGGCCACTGTAGGCATGTGAGGGCTAAGTGAGGGCTGCCCATGCAGGGCCAGCACTTAGGGGCCCACACTTTGCCAATGAGCAAGCCCCCTGGGGCCCTGTGTGGGCAGCCCACGGTGGGCCCTTAAGCCAGCCCTAAGTGGCCCCTTACGGGCCCCGTGCAGGCTCGCTTGCAGGGACGTGCTTAGTTCGTTTTCAAATAATTGTAGTTGAGTAAAATAACTTGTGGTTAATGTATGTTTTGTAATAATAATCAAAATGTGCAAAGTAACTTGTAACTAAAGTTTTCAAACACTGACTGCGCATCGCATGCGTCTGTATATATTCTATTAGTACCTCCTACTCTTCAACACAGATCAAATAGCCTAGTGGTTAAAGCTAACGTTCGGCGATTGGACGACCCGTGTTCGAATCCCACGCTATGAACTTGTTGAACTACTTTTTTTTAAAAGCTAGAAACTTGAAACTTGTAAATATATATATTGGTAATTGCGGGCTGCTTTTTATTTGTTGAGAGTACACTGTAGGTTTATTAAGTATATAGTGCTCAAGTGGCCTTACTGGCCACGTCTTTTGAGCGTGTTGATTGCTTGGGCTTGTTTTCATACACCTGATTGCAGGGTTGAGCTGTAGGGGGTACGGGGGGGTAAGGCGTACCCTTAGTTCTGACACTGTGGGAGCTGGGGGCGCGCGTGCACGCACCGTCAGCGGCGGTCTTTAACGCCTTAAAGTTTAAAAACAATAGCCTCTCAAGGTTCGCGCCGTCAGTGGCGAGCCGTTCTCAATAGCGTCTACCTGGCTGCTTTGCATAACATTAGGCTACTCGAGAAAAGACACGGACTTGAATTGAATGTGTTACATTCCTCTCACAATGACAGATATAAATACAGTACCCTTAGTTCAAAAATCCACAGCTCACCACTGCCTGATTGCTTATTTCTCTCGCAAAATCTGACAACCCTGGTCGCAACACGTTACTCTCTTCTACACACATCTCAGAGGCAAATACGCTGCTGTGTGAGGGGGGAGGTGGGGGGCGGGGTGCGTAGAGGAATGGGGATATTTGTAGCCCAGACTGATAGGGTGTCGTTGATAAAATGTTCTTAAAAGGGAGATTTTTTAGGTTGACATCAAGAAGGGCCGGTCAGCTCCCTTCACGGCACACTGAAAACAACAAAGGAAAGCTATTCCTTTCTCGCTTCAGTTGAGAAGTGCTGTGTGAGGGGGAAGGGGTGCGGGGAGGAATGCAGCCGCTCTCTCTACTCCTTAGTGGTTCTCAAACTTTTTCATGTCAAGGACCCCCAAATTGACACTTATTAGCCCGCGGACCCCCATTTAAAAAGATATACCAGGGACCCCCATAAGAGAAGATGTTTTACAGCTCTGGCAGTGATTCTCAACCATTTTAATTTCAAGGACCCCCAGTTTGACATGCATTAGGGCTACAGACCCCCATTTAATGGCATTTCTATCACTTGGACCGCAATTAATATTGTAAAATCTATGTCAATTTAACTCTGAGAGTGTACAAATGGAACCAAATGGACCCGTCAGGGTCCATTTGGTTCCATTTGGTGCCTAATCTATCATTTAGCTGGGGACCCCCTGGAACTCCCTCAAGGACCCCTGGGGGTCCCCGGACCCCACTTTGAGAACCAATGCCTTAGACGAGAGACGCAACGGATTGGATATACTTCTCCATTCCATACAACGGTGTTTTACCGGAGTTGTGATGCTGTTGAATTGTGATGGTCCTCTGTATGCTAATGACCTTGACTGTGGCTTCACGGCTTGGCCATTGTTCTCACAGAACAAGTTTGTCCAGCATTCAGACCCATGCAGCTAGCCTCAGTGCATAATGAAGAAGCTGCTGCCAGCAGAGAGAGAGAGAGAGAGAGAGAGAGAGAGAGAGAGAGAGAGAGAGAGAGAGAGAGAGAGAGAGAGAGAGAGAGAGAGAGAGAGAGAGAGAGAGAGACTCCGCTTCCAGTAGACTACTGGTCCATTCCAGTGGTATGCAGTATGTTGTCCAGTGTAGTTATATTATTTTATTTAGTCACCCATGTACCTGTATAAACCATGTGCTGTTGCATGCACATGAAAATGTAGGCCTACTTCAAATCTCAAAATCGTCCGGGCTGGATTTGCATCTGAACAAATACATTGATAGAACACCCCCCTCCCCCCCTCAAAGAAAGCCCTTCCCTTTCCCCAATAATGTTTGCAGATGGGCAATTTTCAGCATAGGCTACTGTAGTATTGCCTATAGATAAGACTGGGGATTTTACAGTGTAGCCCAGACTGATTGGGTGTCGTTGATAAAATAGACAAAATAGCAGATCTACAAGCTTGTAGATCGGCTATTTTTGGAGTTATAGGTGTGTAGAGGGGAAAAAGAGCAGCAAAAGTTTATCTGAAACACAATTTTATACAATGTAGAGGGGGTCCCTGCTTCATCTCTCTCTCAAATAGGGGGTCCTTGGCCTGAAAACGTTGAAGACCCCTGCTCTACAGGGAATTACTTGATATCTGGCTGCACGGACAGACACAAGAATCACAGCTGCCATTAATTAGTGCTGTTCAGTGTTGATTGCATAGTGGTCAAATTGGGGTGAACGAGCCATCGTTAACTTGCTTTGAAGTTAGGCTGTAGTTAAGAGCAGCACTCTCACTTTCTCTCCCTCTCTCTGTCTCTCTCTCTACGTGTCTGTGTGTGTGCGTGAGGAGGGGGAGGAGGGGGGAGTTTAGCAGAAGCTCGCACTGCCCTGAGACAGAGAGAGAGAATACTTCTCCCTACGGCGGTGTTTTACCGAGATTTTTCATGTTTTCTGCACTCTGTCTTGTAATCCGCGGACGCCGGACGGCTTTGAAATCCACGGATGGCCTTCAAATCCGCGATAATTTCCGCGATCGCGGAATCGCGGATTCCTGGGGGGACTACAAAAAATGTGCATGGCAAAAAATAACCCGAAAACCTACCACTTCCATACAGAATGGGAGGAAGACTTTTTTCCCCCCCATTCCAAGTGCGTTTGTCTTATATGCAACGCCAGCGCTGCTATTCCAAAGCCCTGCAAAAAACACAAAGTAGGGGCCTACAAACGTATTTAACTAATACATATTATAGTAATATTGACTATAATAATACTCATAATAAAACATATTTATTTATCAAATGGCCGAAATGTATATAGGGCTGAAGTGTGTTTTGTGATAATAACCAACATCTACAAAGTTGGCTACTAACTAAAGTTTTCCAATAATTATAGTGGAGTAAAACATACAATACCCCCCCCCCCCCCCATACTGTATCATATCCACCATTTAACTTCTACTTCCAGCATTTTACATTTTATTTATTAAGGACAGGACATTTTTAATTCAGTTCAAACAAGAAAGAACAGCTTGTAGATCTGCTACTTTTGTAGAGAAATACTTTACCCTGTACCTTCACAGTTCAAGTTTCTAGCTTTCAAAAAAGAGCGGTTCGACAAGTTCATCACGTGGGATTCGAACCCGGGCCGTCCATTCACATAACGTTATCTATAACCACTAGGCTATCTGATCTGTATCAGAGAGTATATTGTACTTTTACTATATATACATACGCATGCGATGCACAGTGAGCGTTTGAAAACTTTAGTTACAATTTACTCAGGCTATCTGATCTGTATTGAAGAACAGCACGTACTAGTAGTATATATACAAACGCATGCGATGCTTTAAAGTGTTTGAAAACTTTTACTTTTTAATTTAAGTAGCCTACGTTTTGATACCAATACTTTTGAGAGAAAGAGAGAGAGAGAGAGAGAGATAATAGCAATCTACAAGCTCACAACGTGTGAACTTGTAGGTTGGATATTTTCAAATAGTAATAATAGTAATAGTAATAATAATAGTTATAATAATAATATAAGACGTCTGTCTGTCTGTCTGTCTGTCGGTTGTACTTTGTAGATGTTACAATCTATCGTTAATAATACAAATTAGATTTAAAGAACAACAGTGACAACAGTGGTTTAAAGTAAGTTATTTTATTATTTTACTCCACTACAATTATTTGAAAACGAACTAAGCACATAGTTTGATGCCTATACTTTGTATTGGCTTTGTAGCCTAGTTTTACTCAGTAATATTTTTAACACAGGCCTTTTACTTGTAACAGAGTATTTTTATATTGTGGTAAAAAACGGGACATTCTGCAATATATTAATATTACATATTACTTTTTAGTTACTTAAAATAATTGAACAATTAAATAATCTAGATTTTTTATTATTATTATTATTACCCTTATTATTATTATTATCCCACAGATTACTTTTGTGACACAGAGATGGCAGATGAGCAGGCAAGTCTAGACATTTGCTTTCCTCTTTAAACATTTTAGCTCTCTTCTGCCACCCACTGTCCACCTACTGTATTACAGCAATGAAAAATTGAAAACACGCCCCCAAGGATAGCCACACCCCCAACCTTTCACAACCTCAGGATATGTTGGGTAATGATAGGTACCTTTCAGAAACTGCGAGGCAAATGTGAACAGGTCACCACTGTATCCAATCTGCTTCCATCTCTCTTCAATCTATTCCCCCTCTCTCTCTCGCTCTCTCTCTCTCTCTCGGTGAGAGGTGGCATTGCAAAAAACTTGACCTTAAGCTCAGTCTTCAATGGCTTATTATGCATTATTACTTATAGTTTTGTCTCTCTTTTAATGTATGATATACTTCATTTTGAAAATAGCCGATCTACAACCTCACAACTTTTCAGATAGCAACGTTTTGTGAGCTTGTAGATCGGCTACTTTCACTAGTTTACGTTCTGAGGAGACACAAAAATGCCTTTATTGGTAAATGGTTTGTGAACCAGTGATCTAGAGTAGTTTGGGACACAGAGGCCTGGTTCAAAATGAACGGAAATACTTATAAATATCAACAGACACAGACACTATCAAGGAGGCCATATATCTAGCTCAATGAGAAGAAAGGCAGTCTTGGAGTCCGTAGGTTGCTGGTTCGATCCCTGTCCACGACAATGTATTGAGGTGATCATGATTTGGCATTATTCGGATAACACATACAGTAGTGTATCTTGAGGATAGGGTTCGGCGTTGTTTTACTGAGGTTAGGGTTAGTGAGGGTTTAAAATCCTCATGTTAATTGCATGGTCTTCTTTCTCTCAAGTTCAGTATTCTATGTTTCAATGGCTTATTGTGCATTATTACTTATCATTGCTTCTTTCTTTTTTCTCTCTTCATTACCTGGCCCTGTATTATCGCTGCTTGCAGCTATATTTTGTGGTTGAAATTGTTTTACCCTCTCTCTTTATGTTCAGAGGCAAACTGTCCAGGAGCTCTCCACAGGTTACCTTGGGAGTAAGGTGGTAATCGGAAAAGCAATCCAGAAATCTGAGCTCCTCCCTTATGAAACAAAAAAAAAGGAGATAAAGTGTTTGTTTTATGTGGGCTTTGCTGATGACACAGATGCTACCAAACTCACGGTTTATGGGGACCAGTTTTATGACATTATTGAAGAGGGACACTTCTACATGTTGAGAGATCTGCTTGTAGATGGTCATGCCGTCAGAGTTACGGGCATGAGCAAAGTCACAGAGATGGGTCACAACACTGACATCACAGTTCCTGCTCACCTGGAGAAGAAGGTCGAGATGTTCATTAAACAACCAGAGCTCACCATTGCAGAAGCCAACACTTTGCAGAAGAAAACCATAATGACCATCAAATCGGATCTTAACCGAAGTGAGTTTATTAGTTTAATAGCATATTTGGCTGCGTTTGAAAGTTCTGCTCTGGAAACATTTTGGAAGAAAAACATATTTAAATAAAAAATATGAAATTAAGAATTTATTTAAGTTTAACTTATTACGAAATTAATGATTGCATGCAAGTCAATAAAAATAGGATGTTTTAAATATGTATTGCCCCTTTTTATGTTAAATGCTTAAATTCTCATAGTTTCATACCACTCTCTTTTAATCTCATTCAGATAACCAATAAAGAAGATCAGAAGGTTGGAACAGGGACCGAGAAGAGCATTATAAAGCTGCGTAAGCTGACCCTGCAGGATGAGACTGGATCTATTTGTGTGTGTTTCTGGGGCGATCAAGTTAAGCAGTGCAGTAGAGTGGCGGTTGGAGACAACGTCAAGGTGGCCAAGGTCAAGTCCTCTGAGTTCAATGGAATAATACACCTAGATTCAACTTCCCTGACCCGGGTGTACCCGATAAGTTAACTACAGCAGTGGTTCATTCTTCTAATACAGCCGATCTACAAGCTCACATCGCATTCATCGCAACACATTGTGAGCTTGTAGATCGGCTATTTCTTAAAAGAGAAAAAACACACGTGCTCATAAAATAAATGCTTTATAAAATCACATCCTCGCTGGGATTTGATCATAAAAAAATATATATATATGTCTACACAAGCACCTGAAATGAAGCTGTATGTTAACCTGTATGTCCAGGTCACCAGTGTCCAGACAGGAATAATCGAGACCATGACAATCGTTAAGGCTGGCAAGATGGAGACAACACTGAAGGCTGTATTCAACCAACTAATACAAACATTTGTTGTGGAATCCAAGCGACTGGCAAAGGTGTGTTGTGTGAGATTGCACGGAGACACTGAAGTTAGACTGCTTGGTGAACCACCTCTTTCTGCAGGCATAAAAATACAAGGCAATACAATTACAGACATCAAGAAAATAAAAATGCTCAAACTTTAAGTTTAGCTATGTTTGTGATTCCCCTGTCATAGACTACAGGGATATTTTTATCAGAACTATTGGAACTATCAGAACTTCTGTTTGTAATGTTGGTGGCTGATACATTTAATGATTTCTACTGTCTGTAGGCCTACTGTTCTTCTTTTCAGCCATGCTTGTACGTTTTTAGTTGACATTGAATGTAACATTTTAAAACAATTCAGTTGTTGTGGAAGTTGACAAAAGCTTTTAGTTTTTTTAAATACAACAGTCTACTTCCTTGTTTCTTATCAATGGGCATGGTGGAAAGCCAAAACATATATTGTTGTCGGGCAGAAACCTCCTATCTCAATTTTCTAACTTTTTGAGTTTTTTTTTCATAAATTAATACCCTACTTGATCATACTTCTGTGTCACACAAAAAGCATCAAATGTAGCACATTCACAAGCTCGAAACGTGGCGCGACGCGACACATTTTGAGCCTGTAGATCTGATACTTTTGATACTTTTGAATTTGAAAGTAACAGTTTTGGACATATGAGGTCTCCACCCGATAATATATATATATTACACATTAGAAATACCTGTTTTATTTTTCTTTAATTATGTGTACATCCTGGGTTGTAAATAATATTTTGTTGTAACTTGTATGTCTTTTACCAAAATCAAATCAAATCAAATCAAGCTGTCTAATAAATGTTTAAAAGACAACAACAGTCCTGTCAGTCTGTTTCTTTAACGTCTATTCTTCTAAAGCCTGTTTTAATTATCATGTGAAAGTCAATGTGTGATATTATCAAATAAAAATATAATCTACAGCATGTTTGGCTTGATGGAGATGAAGTTAGTGTGCATGCAAAGGTTATTTCACTCCCACGTCGACAGGTGGCAGCATGTTACTGTAGTGATAACTACATACCAGACCGGATTGATTGATTGATTGAATACTTTATTAACAGTTTATTAATACAGCACAGTGGTACGATTGTACAATGATTGTAAAAAAAAAAAGAAAAAAAAAGAAAGAAAAAACAGTTGGGGGGGGGGGGTCAATTCTGGGGTTAAACTTGGAATATGTTTATATGGCTAGTTACAAATTGCAGGCATGTGCTCTTTTATAGCGACTGTCTAATAGTTTATTAATTTTAATTTAAAATGTTACTTTACAATCTTGTAAAGTAACATTTACTCAAGTAGCCTAATCAAGTAGCCCACTCAAGTACATTTTCTAAGTACTTTTACTTTACTTGTGTATTTCTATATCATCAGGAAAGAAAATAGTTTCTAGCATGTTCCATTCTTTAGCTATTGGTAGTTGAATATAGCTTGTTTTCACCAAAAACTGCTGTCTGGGAACAGAAAGCAGAGAAAATTACATTTGTGTGGAAGCAGACTCTCTCAGGCAGAAAAGTGATTTGACCCTTTTATTTTTGCCTGGACCCCTATAGAAACATGCCATAATGCTTTCTTGGGTTTAATCCTGTTAGCATCCTTTTGTATTGAACTGTACTTTATGTGCTTTTTTTGCAAACTGTTCATAAAGTATTAAATCAATCAAAGCACACTGCTTTGGTTGTGTACTGTTGTTCTGTTATTATTACTTAAGACAACGTCAAGAACACAGTCAAACTTTATTATTCACTATAAACTCTGACGAGTGACTTTGGAAGAATCTTTGCCAATGTGAATGCTGACCAACGGGGAGAGGGCAATCGTACTCGGGAACGGTTTGAACCAATCGGACCCAGTCTGAATCCGCTCGAAGGGTCCATTTGTAGCCCCCACAAGGAACCCTGATGTTCCCTGGATCACATTTTGAGAACCGCTATTGTAAGGACTGACTACGTGTTCTACCTTGATGCTTTAGAGGCAGAGTAGCCTGAAAACTGATCACTAGAGGGCAGTGTCACACTACAGGAATCAGTGTCTGTACTTACAGCATAGCATCACTAACAGTGTCAGGTGAAAACCACATTATGTCTAACACGGTTACTATTCAGGAAATGGATATCAGTTAGTGTTGGATGGTGTTCTGGGTTGTTATCACAAGAAGGGAGGAAATTACCTACCTGGGTTCCATCTTGGAGGCAAACCTCTCCGGTAACAAAAACGCCGAAAGAGCGATAAAAAAGGTCAACAAAATAACACGCTATTTGTGGAGGATTGATCGTCTAGTCAGTAAGAATACTCTGAAGATTCTTGCAGGGGCCCTCATACAAGGTCATTATGATTATGCATGCACTTCATGGTATCACAACACCTCCAAGGCCTTAAAAACAAGGCTCCAAACATCCCAAAACAAACTTGTAAGGCTACTTCTTGGCCTCAATCACAAAACCCATCTAACCCCTGCTCATTTTGCTAGGATTGGATGGCTTAGGGTTGAGGACAGAGTACAGCAACTTGCTATGGGCCTGGTCTACAAGATACACCACAACATTGGGATCCCCCTGTATTTGTCAAAATACTTCCAAAATGTTAATCAAGTCCATGATCATAACACCAGAGGCAGCTCCATGTTCAACCCAGATTTGGCTCAACAAAGGGAATTAACTCGTTCTCATGCTATTCATCAAAAATGTGGAATGCCCTACCAAAAGGAGTAAAGGAGTGTAAAACCCTACTCACTTTCAAAACTGCCCTAAAGATACACCTTCAGGAGGCTGCAATTCAAAAATGGCCCCTGTCCAAGTCCTAACCTAATCTACCCCCCCCGCCCCCCCCCCTCTCTCTCTTTCTTCTTTTGTACATATTTTTCACTGTTCATACCAGTAACCTGTAAACTGATTGTATGACATTCTGTATAGTGTGCATATCTGTCTGTCTCTTATATGTCATCATGATTTGTGTGCATGGGGATCTCATCTTACAGTTTTTCACAATTGTTAACACAAAAAGCGAAAATTCGGCACAATTTTCACAACCTTAACTTCATGTATTAATCGCTCCACCCAATTTGGCACTACTTCACACTCCCTTATCTGCATTAGACTCTGAGTTACCTTCTTTACACTCTGATGTCAATTACATTATCACCTTGTTGTCCAAACACTACACACAATGTTCAGTTGTTGCACACACTTCTCACATAAAATCTCAAAGCATCAATCTACAACACACCTTGTTGTCCAAACACTACACAATGTTCAGTTGTTGCACACACTTCTCACGTAAAATCTCAAAGCATCAATCTGCAACACACAAATAGTCAAATCTCTAAACATTCAGGTCTGGTGAGCAATTTGCACCACCGGGCTGCTCCAGTGCGTGAGTGGTTCCAGGACCACCCATATGTTTCCGTTCTGTACCTTTGACCTTATTCTCCTTTCCTGAATCCCATTGAGGAGTTCTTTTGAGCTTGGAGGTGGAAGGTATATGAACGGAACCCACAGAGCCGGGTCCCACTGCTCCAGGCCATGGAGGAGGCTTGTGGCGACGTCACTGTTACTGTAGGGTGTGAATCTTCTGCTATCTCACGATTCGATTCCGATTGTTGGGGTCACAATTCCGATTCTTTTCCGATTTTTTCAAAACAAACGATTCTCGATTAGTAAAATATGTTTTTTTCCAATTCAAAATCGAAAAATGTCATTAGACAAAAATCGTGAAAATCGATTGCAACCCTAGTCACTGTTGAGGTCTGTCAGGGCTTCATGCGCCACTCGAGGCGTTTCTTCCAACGCTGCTTGGACAGGGAGAACATTGCCTATGATGTGGATGGCCCTCTGGCCAGACATGAACCGGAGGCATGATGCCTAAATCATGTAGAGAAATAAAACTTTTTTGGCTGCATATTTGTGTTTTGTTTAATGTTTCACTGTGAAAAAAGTAGGCCTACACTGAGTCATTTTACAAAAGAAATTGTCAATGTCATTCATATGGTGTGTTCCATTTCTATGATTGTGTTTTCAATTTTGCCCTGCAGTGTGCTGTAAATGTTTGGTAGTGTGCTTGGTAGTGGTAGTGTCCTCTCTATCTGCTGCTAAAGCTGCTTTCTTCTGCACTAAAATTCAGGCTTCTGCTTCCAACCCTAAAAAACTATTTGAAACTTTCTCCTCTCTCCTGCAACCACCACCCCCTCCGCCCTCCTCCTCCCTCCTCCCTGACGACTTCGCCAACTTCTTTGACAAGAAGGTGAACGATATCCGATCCTCCTTCACTCCTCCCCCGGCTGATGCCCTGCGCACTACCCACAACCTGGACAAGACCGAGCTGATGTTCATCCCGGGGAAGGGCTGTCCTCACCGAGACATGGCCATCACCATTGAGAATGCTGTGGTGACGTCAACTCGGACTGCGAAGAATCTGGGTGTGACCCTGGACGATCAACTGTCGTTCTCGCTAACATCGCATCAGTGACACGGTCCTGCAGATTCCTCCTCTACAACATCAGGAGGATTCGCCCCTTCCTCACGGAGAAAACAGCCCAGGTGCTCATCCAGGCTCTTGTCATCTCCCGCCTGGACTACTGCAACTCCCTCCTTGCTGGTGCTCCGGCATCAGCCATCAGACCTCTGGAGCTTGTTCAGAAAGCTGCGGCTCGTCTGGTGTTCAACCGCCCCAAGTTCTCCCACACAACTATCCTTCTCCGTTCTCTGCACTGGCTCCCCGTAGCAGCTCGCATTCAGTTAAAAACCCTGGTGCTAGCCTATAGAGCAGTGAAAGGAACAGCTCCTTCTTACCTCCGGGTTTTGGTCAATGCCCACACCCCTGCCCGACCACTCCGGTCTGCCACCTCGGGGCGACTGACTCCCTCGCCACTCAACGGTCCTTCTGGTCGATCGACACGGTCACGACTTTTTTTCTGTTCTGGCCCCACAGTGGTGGAATGAACTTCCCACTGATGTCAGGACAGCAGAGTCACTGCCCATCTTTCGCCGCAGGCTGAAAACCCACCTCTTCAGGAAACACTATCCTTCCTCTCTGCCTGGCCTACTTGTTGTTAACTAGGTGTACGAACTCTTGTTTTATTTTTGTATTGTTTTATTGGATCTTGTTTAGTCGATACACTTATTTGTTTTAGCTCGTGCTCATTTGATTTTGCCATTTTTGTCTCATCTGTTTAAGAAAGTAGGTAGCTGATATATTGCACTTTTACCTTAGCGCTAGGTATACTCTTGGTTGCTTGTTTTTGCAGGAAATGTACTTACAGTTTTTCACAATTGTTAACACACGTTTCTCAAAACAATAACGGCTTTCTCAAAACTGCACACACAAAACTGCAAACCTCACACATTAATGCTAATCCCTACACTCCCTTTGCAAGATGACTCTTTGCCATCAAATCTTTTAACTGTTCACAAAATGGAACTCGTGTTTTCATTTGGTACACACAGCCATATTTTCAAATGACACACACATACCATTCATTGAGTACACACAACTAAGCATTTGCTGCACACTACCAAACATTTACAGCACACTGCAGGGCAAAATTGAAAACACAATCATATAAATGGAACACACCATATGAATGACAATGAATCTGGAGGATGAGACATTTCTCCTTTTGTAAAATGACTCAGTGTAGGCCTACTTTTTTCATAGTCAAACATAAAACAAAACACAAATATGCAGCCAAAAAAGTTTTATTTCTCTACATGATTTAGGCATCATGCCTTCGGTTCATGTCTGGCCAGAGGGCCTCATCCACATCATAGGCAATGTTCTCCCTGTCCAAGCAGCGTTGGAAGAAACGCCTCGAGTGGCGCATGAAGCCCTGACAGGCCTCAACAGTGACTAGGGCTGCAATCGATTTTCACGATTTTTGTATAATGATATTTTTCGATTTTGAATTGGAAAAAAACATGTTTCAATCGAGAATCGTTTGTTTTGAAAAAATCTGAAAAGAATCGGAATCGAATCGAATCGTGAGATAGCAGAATATTCACAGCCCTAACAGTGACGTCGCCACAAGCCTCCTCCATGGCCTGGAGCAGTGGGACCCGGCTCTGTGGGTTCCGTTCATATACCTTCCATCTCCAAGCTCAAAAGAACTCCTCAATGGGATTCAGGAAAGGAGAATAAGGTCGAGGGTACAGAAATACCTGGGGTGGTCCTGGAACCACTCACGCACTGGAGCAGCCCGGTGGTGCAAATTGCTCACCAGACCTGAATGTGCCGAATTTTTGCTTTTTGTGTGTTAACAATTGTGAAAAACTGTAATGAGCTATCCAGTTTAGTAGACCTTGTATTGTGAATTTGTACTTCCATGTACTGTTATGTACTGTCATGTACTGTTCTCATGTCTTACTAAATAAAGTACATCAATCAATCAATCAATACTAAACATACTAACATACTAAATGTCCAATAATTAAACACAACTTCTCATAGACAAGACAACACATAGATAGTACTGTTTAAGATTAATGCTTCATCGTACTATGGTGTCACACCTAAAACAGCCTCGATCTACAAGCTCACAACGCGTCGCACCTCGTGGTGAGCTTGTAGATCTGCCATTTTCATCAAAGGCAATTCCTTCAGTCACTCAACACCTCTCTCTCTCTCTCTCTCTCTCTCTCTCTCTCTCTCTCTCTCTCTCTCTCAGAGGGGAGTGTTGTAGGAAATGCACTCAGGTGTGGGAGGAGGGGAGTGGCTTAATGATGTCATCATGCAGGTGTGGGTGTGTGTAGTAACATAGTGTGTCACAACAACACAGAACTACAGCAGTGAACAGAGTGACTCCATTATGAGACAACATGTGTAGAGTAGATTTTAATGATGCTCAGAGCTCTATAGTTCTATAGTTCTATATATAGCTCTATAGTTAGTTATATAGCTCTATAGTTCTATAGCTCTATAGTTCCATACATTGGCATTAAAGCTGTAAATGTGTCACATTTAATGATAAAAGTTGTTGCTTTGTTTACTTTGTGTTGTTGTGGTTAGCCTAGCCGCGAGGAGAGACAAACTAAAACGTGTCAAGTTGCATTGGAGGGAAGCAGATCTACAAGCTCGCAACATGTCACTCTGCAACACGTTGTGAGCTTGTAGATCTGCTGTTTTCTGCACAGAGCCAAGTATAAATCGCCTTTCAGACGACATGAGGAGATTAACACGATAATATTCGATTTTTACCCTCTTTCTATTTGAATCTCATGACATTGATGGAAGCATTTAAGTGTTGAAGTATTTGTTATTTAAAGTATTGAAGCTTTGAAGCATTTAAGTGTTGAAGTATTTGTTATTTAAAGTATTGAAGCTTTGGTTGTTTGGAGACGCTGTTGTCATTGTTCTGGTGTTATGTTGTGTATATGTGTAGATGTTGTGTAACTGTGTTGATGTTGTGTAGATGTTGCATAGTAACTCTATAGTAGCTCTCAGTGAGCTTGTAGATCTGTTATATTCTACCATTGCTGTATGAAGGAGCATAAAGTGGACATTACTGACTGACTGACAAACTGTTTTCTCTATTTATAAATGTGTGTGTGTGTGTGTGTGTGTGTGTGTGTGTGTGTGTGTGTGTGTGTGTGTGTGTGTGTGTGTGTGTGTGTGTGTGTTTGTGTGTGTGTGTGTGTGTGTGGGGGGGGGTTCCTCTTGTTAAAGTTTCAACACAACTAAAGTTCCTTTAATGAATGTCAGTATGATGGGTCTCATGACACTGTGTGTGGTTAACTCATTCACTGCCAGATAAACACATCCTCTATGCTGCCCTTGTCAGTGATTTACGAGTGTTTTCACCTTTATGACAAATCATAGAATATTCTTCTTCACAACCCCCACCCCCCCCCCCCCCCCCCCCCCGCCGATGGCTTTAAAAGACGTAGGAGGGTCTCAGAGACTCTGAGAAAACGTTGTGTCGCCGCGATAATCCCTTCCATAGATATGAATGAGGGATACTCGGTTTTCACCACAAAACAACACAAAGCAGAGAAAAGGCCTTTTCTTCTTTTTACAAAGAAGTGAATGAGCTGTTTTATTTTGTTGTTTCTGAGCCTCGCTGGGAGTCACATATATAACATGACCCCCCCCGCCCCCCCCCCCCCCCCCCCCCTCTGCCACTCAGGTAGAAGAGCTCATCTACATGTCTGGATGACATCTCACACTGAATGTCTTCTCACCGCCTCAAGCTGAACACACCACACTGAGCTTCTCTTCTTCAGGTAAGTCCTGACATCCTGTTTATAAAATGAAGCCATATTCACCTTATTCCTGGCCTTCTCCAGGGCGCTGCCATTGCCTCTTACAGGGGGCGCCGTTGAGTTTTTCTCTGTGTGCTGCTTCATTCTATAGACAAATTATTTGTTTACAAACATTGAGACTTGACACACAGGTGACAGTTTCATGTAATCAATTCCCAACAGATCCCCAAACTTGCTGTTTTGGGGTTTCGCTGGTTTCTGTTCATTCAACCTCCTCTTGCGTGTTGGCTAGTGAGGTGCGCTCTAGCGAGACCTCATCGCGCAACTGTATTGCACGCCGAGAACAGCTGACATACAAGCTCACAACGTGTCCCGGATGAGACCGCTGTGAGCTTGGAGGTCTGCTATTCTCGGCCGTTCTCTGCGCGCGACACCTTCGCGGGACAGAGCATAAATTAGTCTTGACGGGCTGCAGCTGCGCGAGCATGAGCAGATTCATAGAGCGCTCCCTCTGTTCTTATGACATATATATGTATTTATAATAATATAATAATATATATAATGTGATCATAGAGTGCTCCCTCTGTTCTTATGACAGCCTCTGGAGGCGGGGTTTGGGGGACAACTGCTTTGAGTTGTTATTATTGTTTACACACAACAGAAAAGAAAGAGTGAGAGATCACAGTAAACATCCTAAACATTCTTCCTCCATACTGGGAGAAAAACAGCTGAAAGTTTGATGGGATGCATTTTTACACGTGAGGCTGTGACCACTTTAACATTACATCTTATGAGCGGTGGAGTTCATTTGGTGTCGGCCTGCATGCGCATACTGGTTCTATAGATCTAGACATACTGGTTCTTATGAGTGTGACGTAGTCTGTTAAGGGTCTATACATCTATACATACTGGTTCTATACATCTATACATACTGGTTCTATACATCTATGGGTGCGTTCGGAAATTACGCACCGGAGCACACTCGCCTATTAGTTTGTATTGGCCAGTGTGCTCAGTGCTGTATTTTCGAACTCGCCCACTACATACTGGTTCTATACATCTATACATACTGGTTCTACACATCTATACATACTGGTTCTATACATCTATACATACTGGTTCTTATCAGTGACATAGTCTGTTAAGGGTACATACTGGTTCTATACATACTGGTTTTATTGTCTCCGCCAGGCCGAAAGGCATGACGAGAGAGTGCGTCACATCTGCTACTACTGTAGGCCTTCAGTGTGTGGTATATGTTTGTAGTTTTTGTTTTTTTGTCAAGAAAGATCTCAGACAAAATTGACTATTGTTATGGTCTGAAGCACTGTCAGTGCCGCAAGGCATGTGTGTGAGTGCGGGCAGAAGGCGTGTTCGTGTTCATGTAGCCTAGTATTTGGGTAGGGTGGCCTGGAAGAGTGCATGACTCCTGGCCTGAATTACAGGCCCAGTCCGGGCCTGATGCCCTCTAAAGTGCTACATTAGTGTGATTGTTTTTATTTGTCACAGTGTTTTGAGAGTGTTTGTATTTTATTTTCCCTTTACACCCAGGTTGTGTCATTGTGTTATGTTTTCACCTAAAAACAATTACTTTGGTCAATAGGTGGCAGTGCAAGACCATGGCATTAACCAGCGTGATCTAGTACAGTGTTTATCAACCTTTTTGGTGCCATGGCACACCTGGCTTAGCCAAAATATCCAAGGGCACACCTAGATGTACGGGGGGGGGGGGGGGGGGGGGGGGGGGGGTATATATTTACATACATATATGTATGTATGTATGTATGTATGTATGTATGTATGTATGTATGTATGTATATATATATATATATATATATATATATATATATATATATATATATATATATATATATATATATATATATATATATATATATATATATATATATATACTCTCATGTACACAAGATGTAATAAAGAAACCTTGAATATTACAAAATGTCTTTGGCCTACAAATATATAAACTTGGGTCAGTGCAATGAATGGAGAAGATGGGGGAAAAAAAGGAAAGAGACAGTGCCTCAGTTTCACCGATTTATTTTTGGAAACATCTTGTTTTGCTTTGATGTCATAATAAAGAAACCTTGAACTAAAAAACAGCACACACATGTTCAATTTGGCCTACAAATATATGAACTTGTCAGTGCAATAAACAGAGGAGTTGGATTCACCTTCCCAGAAAAATACTTTAAAAACTCAAAAAGATTTGAAAAAAAATATATAGGAAAAATTGGCCACAATAGTCTTAGTGTGAAACTGTTTTAGAAAAAAAAAAAACCTTTTTAAGCCACAAATGTACAAATGTCTTTGTTTGAAACTTGAGTCCCTTTTAGAAAAATACTTTAAAACTCAATAAAAAAGATTTGTAAAAAGAAAAGAAAAAAATAGGTCACAATACAACTGTCTCAGTGTGAAACTTGAGCTTGTTTTGCTGAACACAGAGTTTGTATCCTGGCTGGGACTGATGACAGGCACACACGAAGCTCCTCGTCAACTGCTCTCAGTCTCTCTCTGTGTTTACTTTTTACGTAAGTCAGGGTTGAAAAGCTGAGCTCACACAGGTAGGTTGTTGAAAATGGGAGCAACACTGCCATTGCACTGTGTGAGATGGCTGGAAATTATTTTCCAACAGTCAACCAAAAACTGTCCAAGCTTAGATCGCTGTATTTCATTTTCACACACACACACACACACACACACACACACACAAGGTTCTCCCTTATTTCCACTAGCTGCTCCTGCTCCTCAAATGGACTGTTCTCGTTTTCAGCAGTTTCGCTGAATGGTCACGGACCCAGCCGAAGTTTGTCATGGACGTTGAGGGGAAATAAAAGGCAAATCTCTCCTCGAGACTTTTCAAATGCTCAGCAATGACCCCACGCAAAGCACGAGTGATTGTGTGTCCAGTGTTGATGAGGGGAAACATCGCTAGCTTGCTCTTATCCACCTGCTGACGCCAGAGATTCAGTCTGGCTTTAGTCGTCTTGCTTGTCGCCGTTGTTGTTGTTCCCGGCGGCACGACGAGGACGCTGGCGGCGGCGTGTGTGCTGCTGTTGCTGCCCTGTGTGGCCAGCTCGTCGGCAGGTCGAGGTGGCCCGGCGCTGCTTGCAGGAGGATCTGGCGGCGGCAATGTCTTGCTGATGACGGCGAAATTTAGCATCTTCTGGCCCTGGGTGCATCTCTTCTTTGCTGGTGGAGCTCTCATCATCTTGTAGTAATAATACTGAGTGGCAAAGCATCTAACCTGTGCCCCTTTATACAGTACCAGGTAGGAAAACATATTTGCATTCCTATGGGTGATGGTCGTTACACTGATCAATCGCTACACTGATCAGTGGACTCGGGCGTGGCTGGGTGTGAAACGGGTGATTGACGGACACGCTATTGTTCTCGAGGGGGGCTGGATTCACACTTTCTTCAAACGCCACGGTACACCTCAGCATTACTGGCGGACCAAATTTGGGACGATTGCCAGGGTTGATAAACACTGATCTAGTATGAGAGTGACACACTAGCATAGACTCCCATTGTAAGAATGGAATGCGGCAATGCGGAAGTTAAATGAGGAAGTTCCAATGTTCGGAACCACAGATATCGAAACTTAGATACCTCAATGGCCTCTGCAGTTCATTGTAGAGGCTCTTCCGCAGGGCTGTTTGACTACTGGCCAATCACATCGCGTTGACTACTGGCCAATCACAGCGCGTCTAACTGACTAGTTGCTGTGCGGCTGCCTCTTAAGAAAAGACCCGCCCCACCTGCCTCTGTTTGGCCTACCGAACACCCCCTTCTGTGACGCATACGGAATTTTCCAGCTTGTCCTGCTGAAGTGGAAGGAAGTGGAAGGATAGCCCAAGCCTTATATGGGCTAGCCCTGCGGAACAAGGAAGCGCGCCCGAGATTCACCTGTTTCGCCTGTTTCTGAGATTGTAGGTGCATGCGCTACTGGTTCTTCTCATAACTGAGAGGACTCGTAAAAGACAGACTACGTTTCACTGCGTCTATTCTTCATAACCACTTTACCTGTTTTCCAGGTGAGTAATACTTAACAAATCACACAGAAATGTCAGTTGTTGTTTTATGTAACGTTTGGAGTTTACTTTTGGGTCAAATTTAAGTGTAAAATAATAATTGGAAAGTCTTGTCTCATTGTTTTGTGATGTTGACCGTCAAGATGGCGTCTACCCACGTTGTGTTCCGTTGTTTGTCACGTTAATTGTAAAGTGTCTGGTTACCACCTCTCCATTATTTTGGTTAGGTTTGTGTTTTGATTCATAAACTGGCTGGGTCTATATTACATGTGTATATTTGGAGAGTTATTGAACAGTGGTAAAAACGGTTTTGGGGAAATGGTATCAAACCATGCAGCTGTAAATAATTATGTTCATTCACTAAAACTGTTACTGGTATACAGTATGCAAGTCCTAGTCAAGGTTGGGAAGTAACATATTACATGTAACGCCGTTACGCAATCAGAGTAAAACAAAAAACGGTAACGTCTTACAGTACATTTTAAGATGTGTAATCTGGATTACAGTAACGGGGGTGTTTTAACGGGGGTTACAGGTGGATTACATTCTCCCCTTCCCCTCCCTCATCAATTTTACAAACAAGTTATAGATTATTATACACAAAACAACCACCCACAAGAGAAGAGCGCACAGACAGAGAGAGGGGGAGAGAAAGAGAGAGCATTCAGAGAGTGTGCAGGTGCACGAGAGAGGGAGAGGGAGAGCGAGAGAGAAAACACAACGTTGCATCAACAGCAATACAAATGAATAACTGCAAACAGATTCAAAGTTTCTCACCGCTCTGATGGACAATACATAATCCTTTTGCAAACAATATCTATGTCCTCTTCATGTGTCAACAATGATCCAAATGGGAAGTTTATTTCAGCAAATAGAATGTGATTGTTTGAGACGTTTTTGGTGCACAGCTCCTCTTTAAGTTAATTGCCTTCACCTGTTGCACTGCTGCACACAACAGGGCAGATCTTCACCAAGCCAGGATGACATACCCAGGCCCATGAAATTCATAGGCAGTCATAGTAGCCAATTCGAATGAAATCTGCTCAAACTGACTCATACACTGATACAGAACGATATAGTCTAAATATTGTCACTGTCGGTTGGAAAAACTGTTCCTTTTAAAAAAATATTATTTTAAAACAATTTAAAATGGTGAAAAAAGGAAATCTACAAGCTATAATTATTAATAATTAAGAAATACTATATTTTAAATAGTGAAAAATCAACTAACGTCATGAATAGTGCAAGTTCAATCACATTTCATTTGAATGAAAATAACTTGTGGGGAAAATACACAAAATCTCTAATCTGTGATTCTAATGTGATTAATGTGACCCCTACAGTCCGTGTAAGTCCAGGGCTGAATGTGACATATATTGAGACCAATAGACTATGACTTTGTACAAATATTGGTAATTTCCCAATACATAATTTTATGACACAAATGGGTTATATTTCACAGATAGTTACACTATTCTTGTACTGTATTAAAATTAACCTTAACCTTCAAGTTAAATTCATTATTTCCATGAACTTAAAAATCATCGTTTTATTTGATGGCCTTCTTGCCCTGGCATTTAGTCTTTGTGGCCTCAAAAAATTGACAACACTAAAGGCCAAGTGGCCTTGCCCCTAAAAGAAATGATGCAGACATCCCACCTCTCCCGGAAGTTCCGGGAGTCTCCCGGGAATTAGCGTCCGCTCCCGGACACCCGCGAGCGACCATAAATCTCCCGCAAATGCCGACCAGGCGATCAAATGGTGGATTTGCGGGAGAACGGTTCCTATTCATTGCTCAGATCCGGTCTAGAGCCTGCCTACTGTCTCGGTTTGCACACATGAGGCTCACACAGACCAGATCTGCAACCTGCAATGCCTTTTTTTTGTTTTACTTCTTCTTTGTTCTCATTCGTCGCTGAACTGTCAATATGATAAAAAGAATTAATGTCATTCGCTGTGGGAGGAGTGGGCGTCTAAAAGTGACCAACCACTGGTCTCAGATGCAGAGAGAGACAGAGAGAAAAAAAACACACACAGTACTCAAGGAGTTACCTGTGTCTAAAATAATAACTTTTGTCCGTTGCACTGTATGTAACAGTGACTTCTCTCAGCTCACGGAGGCCTTAAAGGCACGTCGAGGTATGTTAAGCTGGCAGCATTGTTGATGAAGCTCAGCTAAAACACTTATGTCCTCTTTGTAGCTTTGATTGAATGCTTTATAAACAGTTTGCACAAAAAAAGCACAGCACAGCTGCTGATGCTGCTGTTGACAATTTATAATCTACATCAATTTTGATGAGAGAGATCAAAGCAAAAACGTGTGGCGAATGCATTCAAATAGCCTAGTGAAATTGGAAGATCTACAAGCCATCTGCTCATGGCTTTAATAGCTACACTAATGATGCCCAAATAACTAATACTCCAGGCTGAAAGAGTTTAAAGTGACTGTATGTGTTTAGATAAAGATCTATTTAAGTGCTTGTAGATTTGATAGTTTTTAAGATAACTGATTCAGTGTATATTGATCAAATAAGTGATGGAGTGCTACTTGGGAGAGATATATGTGCTTGTACTGTATTTTGATTTATATTGGTCAAATAGAGATGGTAAAATCAGGCAAAAATAAGAACCTGTAATTAAATTATTCAAACCAAAAAAAAAGAAGAAAAAAAATAAGGACAAAAAAAGGAAACTTGGGAGAGATAGATAAAGATCTATTCATGTGCTTGTACTGTAGATTTATATTGGTCAAATAGAGATTGTAAAATCAGGCATGCTGTGCGCGCATGCATGTACATGAACCTCCCGCAAATTATTTTCTCCAGGGTGGGATGTCTGATAATGTTCATTGTAATTTGTTTCGATTTTGATGTAGTTTTGAATGTTCTATGAACAAGGAAATGTCAATGTATGTCTACATAGACAGTAAAAGATGCAGTATTATTATATGCTGAGTAAAATGTGTAGTATTAAATGATGGGTAAAATATTAAAGTAAAAGGACAATGCAAGCAGTAGTCAGTTAGGGATTTATTGTGTAATTGTGAAATGTGAATACATCATAACTGAGAGGACTTGGTGAAAGACAGACCGCGTTTCACTGCCTTCAAAACCACTTTAACATGTTTTCTAGGTAACATATACAGTATCTGTTATTTGGTCCCATATCCTGGTATCTGTAACATCTGCAACAGAATATTGCAGATCATGTATATCTAGTATCTGTATATCTGTGTGTGTGTGTGTGTGTGTGTGTGTGTGTGTGTGTGTGTGTGTGTGTGTGTGTGTGTGTGTGTGTGCGTGCGTGCGTGCGTGCGTGCGTGCGTGCGTGCGTGCGTGCGTGTGTGTATATATGTATATATATATATATATATAAAATGTACAACAATAAATAAGCAAAAATACAAGTCCTTTATAAGATTGGGTGTGTCTTTTTCAGAGTACAGTTTACCTTCACTTGGCAGAAGATGGCAAGGTAATATACCAGGACATCTTTTTAATGACTCCATCCTAGCATATTATGTTTGAATTGTTGCTGCTGCTTTCAGTTAGCCAATGTTACTTATTATGTTATTAAAGGACGACTTCAGCGATTTTCAACCTATCTTCATATAATTGGTCCTCACTAATACTCATGATAAAATTGTACTTTTCCTACCCGGTCTGTGTCTCAGAGGAGGTCTGTGGACAGTTCAGAGTCCCGTCTACCAGTGACATCATCAATGGGGAATCCAAGTTAATAGAAACTGCAGGCTTTCTATTCCTGGAAAATTGAAATGCAATAAAAGAAGCCATTGCTCTCGTGTTAATAAAAATCTAAATAAAAAATGTGAAATCTTCTTGGAAAAAAATAATCATGCCTAACGATGATGTCACTGGTAGACAGGTTTCTGGACTGTCCACAGCCCTCCTATGAGACACAGACAAAGTAGAAAAAAATGGTACCATTTTATCACGAGTATTAGTGAGGACCAATTATATGAAGATAGGTTGAAAATCTTTGAAGTCGTCCCTTAATAATAGTCATCTAAAATTGGACAAATACGAAGAAAGAAATCATCTTAAAACCCATGATTAAGATTTTAAACTTGAATGGTCCTTCTATTTTATAACATTGCATGTCAAATTCAGTAATATGATCAGTTATAAGTCATGTATTAAGCTAATAGTGAATGACAAAACTAATAATTTTAACAAATCATGTGATTAGACTGCATCACTATTAAAGCCGTCTAAAAAGATGTAAAACAGCTTCATAACATCACTTCATGCTTAGGCTAATTCCCATAGTTCCCTAGTTATCTTGGTACTTTAGCTTAGGGGTTGCATAAAGCTTAGCAAGTGACTAATACTAGACTCATCCATACCTACTACAGAAGTAACCAGCATTGGGCTTCCTTTGAGAAACGGTTTTATTTCATATTAATTAATGGTGAACAAATGATTTAAAAATCAACATATCAATATCAACATATACCATAAATCAACATGTTTAGGAATGTTTAGCTAATAAGACAACTAATGGCATAATGATTTGTGTATTGTTTGTTTATTATCAACAAAGATTATGAATGGTTTGTAAAAGACCATTAACACTTTTGTATTCTTCGAAACATTGACTCTATTAAAACTATTTCATGATCCATTAACTTACATACAATAATGTCCGATATAATTTACAATAAAATATAAAAGGCATCTATACATCATTTGTTTATTTACAATATTAACAACATAGCCTAATATGTTGTTAATATTGTAAATAAACATTTACATATAAATACAGATATGTATTACGGTATGTATTATATAGATATACATTGCATATAAATCATTTGTTATTTGTCATTAAGTAAGAGCTTGCAACGCAGTTGCCATTATCATGCACAACACATGGTGTATATTTATTGAATGTACTTGCGTCCATCGGTGCACCCATGGGCGTGTTGGTCATACTGTAGCCTACATGGTGCATTGTTATTGTTGGCGATTAACTGATAGAATAAAGTCATTTTATCAAATAAGAAATAGTGTAACCCATAGATTTATAACCGATACAGTTAAATATATTTCACATTAAACAATTTTTTTCTTTCTAGGCCCGTAGGCCTACTTGATCCAAACACATTTCTGGATTGCCTCGGTGACTTACCAGAAGTTCAACGTACTCAGACAGAAGCTACGGTGAAGAGCGTATTCATAGGAGGTGGGGCGGTAGGAGGGTGTGCCATCGCTGGGGGGCTAATTATTGGACCTCCTGGATTTTTTGTTGGTGAGACAAATCAGACTTTGGTTAATAAGACGTTTGACTTTGTGCAAGATAAAAGCACAAAAAAAGCACATTTTGGTCAAAATTGCTACATATTTTCTATGAGATTACCTAAGCGCTCTCTCTCTCTCTCTCTCTCTCTCTCTCAGGTGCTGTAGTGGGCGGTGTGTTGGGCAGTTTGCTGACATGGGGCAAGTTCAAGCCCCTACCTGTGATCCTGAGGAAGCTCACCCCTAAACAGAGGCAGAGGCTTTACCAACGTGTCTTGTTCAAACTGGGAGTGGAATTCTTAACAAAGGCCATTTTCGGGAAGCTGGGCCCCAAAATCCAAAACATCCTTATTCCTACTGTTGTAAAATTCGTGGAAGATGAATATGCAGCCAACTAGTTCTAGCATAAATAATAAACCAGAGCATGAATTTAAACCTGATTATTAGTTAAATAAATAAAATGTACACAGTTAAAGTAATACAATGCAGGTTCACAAATAAACGATTTTTATTAACCTCTGCTGGTCACTACCGTCACTGCATGTATTTTCCTTTGTCCTCCATTACCCAGAATTCCATTTGTTTTCACCGGAAGCCAGAAGCGTTTCAAAAAGCGTTATTTTAATTGTTTTATACTATCTGCGGATCGTTTCTCTTAGCCAGTGGAGCATTAGTTACCATGAGCTGTTTTCTTTTGCTGTTGTTTTTCAATCTTCAAATCCTACAATCTCTTAAAAACAGCGTGAGGTTCCGTTTTGTTATTAGCGCGGTAGTTCCTGGCCAAACAGGAAAACGGTGCGGTAGTTCCTGGCCAAACAGGCCGGATGACGTCATCTTTGCGGGAAAGGCACACCGAGCCACCGTTTCAATAGAAAATATAATAGAAAAGGCTTTCGGGGGTGAAATTCATGGAGTGGGTGTTGTGAAACATTTGCCACTCACAAAAGATACAATTTAACTTTAGTTTTGTTGATAAAGTTACCTAGTATCGCTTTAAGCTCAAACAGTGTGTGTGTGTGTGTGTGTGTGTGTGTGTGTGTGTGTGTGTGTGTGTGTGTGTGTGTGTGTGTGTGTGTGTATTTGTGTGTGTGTGTGTGTGTGTGTGTGTGTGTACATCTATTCACTCAACACTCATACATTGTGATGTCAATGTCAATACAACTCATCAATCACTCATGAACACATTATTCAGTATTATACCTGGGACCACTTCAAGTTCCTCTCCCTCTTCACTTCATTCTGTCTCCTCATCCTCAGAGCTTGCCCAGTCCATTCCCCATGCCTTCCCATACACCACCTGGACCATTGCACAGCCACACATTTCCTCCAGCAGGGACATACTGTAAAACAAAAAAAAATACAAAATACAAAATTGTATATTGTATACAAAATACAATACCCACTAGGGGGTCACTAGGGGGCAGTGTCACATAGATGAATCAGTGTCTGTATTTACAGCATAGCAACACTACAGTGTGAGGTGAAAACCTTATGTCCAACACAGTTAATATTCAGGAAATGGGAAAACGAGCATGTGTTCCATTGGGTTCAATGTAATTATTTTAGTCACAAGCTCTTGTTAATACTTTTCATTGATTTATAAAACCATAGAGACACATAGAGACAACCACTTTAAGTTGAATTTTAAAACAATTACAATAAATTGCAAAAAACAAGCATAACGTGTTGTGTGCTGGTGTGACACTGTATGGTGAAGTAGGGCAAAAAGTTGAAATATGGAGGTACGAGGTGAACTTGGGAGTCTGTAACTCTGAGAGTGTACAAATGGAACCACATGGATCTGTAAGGGTCCATTTGGTTCCATTTGGACACTCTCAGAGTTATTGGGGTCCATGAAAGTTTGTGGTCAAAATTGTGGTCTATGACATGCAAACGTTTGAGATCTTGTTCTGTGTGACGTTGACAGACACACAGACACACTCTTCCAGTATGTGACTGCCATGCTCTGTCTGTAACCAACAAATATTGACACACTGTAAGTGACGTTGTCATTCAGGCCATTACACTCAGTACACAGTGAAGCCACCCTGCCACTGTCACATGGTTCACCACACTGAACTATCTGGAAGACTGCATTTGAACTTCTTTGGAATAGGAACTGCAATTTAACCACTTAAACCCTGTACTTCATCTAATCACCCTGTCAGGGTTTATCTCTCAATAATGGCCTGCTCGCCATTGATTATCCCTTAGAGGCACCTCATTGCTGGCATGTATTGAAACACACAATAATGCATATATATATATATACATATATATATATATATATATATATATATATATATATATATATATATATATATATATATATATATATATATATATATATATATATATATACATATATATATATATATATATATTATATATATAGTTATTCTGTGAAATAAATAATCAACAAAATCAAATTTTTTGGTACATTTATCAATATGAACAACAGGTGTGGGTGTGTGACTGCTTCCACTGAGATGAACAGAAAGGACAGGATGGTTTCTATGCCAGATGCTTTTAAGGCTCCAGAATCCATTCCATGCACACGGAGGAGCATGTCATTGCAACCAGTGGTGGGAAAAGTATTCAAATTAGAAATACTCCATTACAAGTAAAAGTCTGGAATTCAAAATGTACTTGATTAAAAGTACAAACGTATTGGGATCAAAATATACTTAAAGTACCGAAAGTAATGTTATGCAGAATGTCCCATTTCAAGTTTTCTAAAAGAGCTTAAGTGGTTGATGTATGTTTAGTAATAATAATCTAAATCTACAGTATCTAGCAACTAAAGTTTTCATATAATTGTAGTGGAGTAAAAATACAATATTTGTCTATAAAAGTACTGAAAATTGGAAATACTCCAGTAAAGTAAAAAATACCTCAAAATTGTACTTAAGTACAGTACTTGAGTAAATGTACTCAGTTACTTCCCACCACTGATTGCAACCCATCTCTAGCAGCCATGTCAACCTGTTGAACAATATCCTCCACATCCTGTGGTGACTCACACATGACAACATGTGTGAATGTTGACATGTCTTGTCTCTAAACTCCCATCACTATTAGCCAGTCCATGCAGTTCAACTTATGGGTTCTGTTGCATGCTGGGACCAGGCCTGAAATTTCACAACTTAAAGGCACAGCCACATGGCCTCTTGCCATTGTTTTCTCTTTTGTTTGTATCTGTTTGTTTCTCTTTTGGAACATCGCACACTGTTAGCCAACACCCACAGCTGTGAGTCATAAGAGACATAGATTGTCTTGTACTAGACCAGTGTTTCTCAAGCTTTTCAGGCTGTGACCCCCCCAAAATAATAATATTTGAACTGGTGCGCAGGGCAGGAATAGGCTCTATGCACAGCAGCCATATTATCACTTCCTTCACAGGTGTTACCAATGATACTAATGAAGGCTCTGTTCCATTTAGTGTAGCACAGTAGTTCTCAGATTTTTAAATTTCAGATTTCTACGACCACCATATGGGTCCATTTAGTTCCATTACACTCTCAGAGTTACACACCCGTAAAGGGCCATTTGGGAGTGTTTCCAGTGAGCCAACATGCACAATATCAGCACCCTGACTCCGTCTGACCAGAATGGAACAGAGCCTTCATTAGTATCATTGATACCACCTGTGAATGTCTTACAATATGGCTGCTGTGCATAGGGCCTATTTCAGGGAGGCCACGAAGGCCATGGCTGTCAATGCCCCTCAGTTTGGCCTTGTGCCCCTCAAAATGGCAAGCCCTGAGGCCACAGTGGCCTTAATGCCCCAGCTGACTGTACCACTTCTCTGATTCTTTCTTGTCAATATGTAGACCCTGTTTTATTTGATGGCCTTCCTGCCCTGGCATTTGGCCTGTGTGCCCTCAAAAAATGGACAACACCAAAGGCCAAGTGGCCTTGCCCCCAAAATTACGAAATTCCCGGCCTGCTGGTAAGTACCTGATAAGCACTTGGAATGTAGGAGCTGAGGCAGTTAGTTTGACTCGGTTCCACAGATAAATATTGTGAAAATAGCATATATACAAGCTCACAACGCCTCGCAGGCATTGTGAGCTTGTAGATCGTCAATTGTTGTTTTAAATGCCTTTTTGTATATTATTTGACAATTTGGCCAATGTTTGACCAGTTTTTATAGGATAGTTAGTTACTTTTTTTCATTTCAAGGACCCAACGTTGGATATGTATTAACCTAGTGGTTCTCAAACTATTTTAGGTTTCAGTACTCCCTCTCCCTGATTCCTGAATCCAAGCTACTCCTTTACCTGACTTCATTTTACTTAGAACACCGCAAGAGATAACCATAGCTACCATATGATTCAATGAATGAATTATAACCCACATTTTGAACAATATAGCATTACAAATTAGAAATGGAGTGAAAGAGTTGCATTTAGTGTCTCCTGAGTAGATTTATTTTAAGCTGTGGCCACAACATTTCATTAAGTCCAGTGTTGACGTCAATATGTTCAAATAAGTGTAATTAAGAATTGCTTTCTATTCTATAACAGTTGTGCATGTAAATGTTGGGTTTAATTTGGTTTAACACTTTACAGATCAGCAGGTTCACTCAATTCTGTAAAATAAATTGTGTCAAATTCCCATTGTCACATACATAGTACCTCCACCTGCCCCTAGGGGTACATATACCCCTATTTGAGAAACACTGTGAACCCTCAGAACTCGTGAGAGTGCACAGATGGAACCCTATGGTTCTAGGGAGAGCAGGAAGAAAAAAAAATCACACCCAGTGTGAAGAGAGCGGTGTGGTCATCACAGTGATGGAAGCTCAATTAAAAAAGTGTTTTTTTTTTTTAAGTGCATAGTCCTATTTACAGGTTAATAATTTCATCATGTGTCTCGCTAGCCAATCACAGTGCTGAATAGAGTCAGCCAATAGAGTCAGCCAATCACAGTACAGCTAGGGGTGTACTAATGTAGAGGGGTGTGCTATGACAGTACAGCGAAGGGTGTACTAATGAGGTGTCCCAACCCCACTTATAGGAGCTACACCGGTCAAAAACATACATCAAACATCAAATAAGCATGTCAAAGAAAGTGTATATAAATAGCAGATCTACAAGCTCGTAGCGCGGCACTCGGTGCCGCGCTATGAGCTTGTAGATCTGCTATTTTTGAATAGCCAAAAGAATCTAACGTGCGTTACCGGATTGAATGGACTGTGCTCCCCCAGGGGTGTAAAGCTCCGCCCCCTTTTCCCCTCTACACCGAATAGGGACGTAAGGGTTGACGTACGTGGTTAAGCCCTATTCAAAAAATGTTCTAGATCAGATCTACAGGCTGACAATGTGTCGCATTACGCTGCGTGGCTTCACACACAAAAACACATTCTTCCAAACTTCCGAACGCATACACAGAACACCACATACAAACATCTGCAACGCAGCGATTCAGAGATTCAGGCCAACACGGATTGTTTGCAGTTGAATGCTGGGAGAGGTCTTGACCTTTGACCTTGTTTTCAACACCTGTACTATAACCCATTAAGACCGGGAACGCATCTGTGTGTCATTTTTAGATTTCTTTGGCTATTCAAAAATAGCAGATAATACAAGCTCATAGTGCGGCACCGAGTGCCGCACTATGAGCTTGTAAATCTGCTGTTTTTTTGAAAAATCATAAAAAATGTGTGTAAATCTTTGAATATAATATAGCGAACATTTGTGACTCAAATCGTATTGCTTCTGGGGATTCTAATGTCTTCTAAAACCTAACTTTTTTTTTTGAAAATCACAATATGTTGCTATAATATCAGTGGCGCTCAAACTTTTTCATGTCAAGGACCTCCAAAAATTATGTATTTGGCTGCGGACCCCCATCTGAAAATGTTCCAGGGACCCCCAGAAGCAAAGATTTTAGTTAAAAATGTTATATATTTATATTATATATATTTTGCTCGTGGTGACGTAGCGGAGGATGGGC
Organism: Gymnoscopelus microlampas; assembly: GCF_963454915.1. Lineage (NCBI taxonomy): Eukaryota > Metazoa > Chordata > Actinopteri > Myctophiformes > Myctophidae > Gymnoscopelus > Gymnoscopelus microlampas. The sequence continues at coordinate 57,804,936 of NC_139940.1, forward strand.
TCATATGGACTGAGGGAAGAGATGGATGGTGGAAGAACGCCCCAGCTGGTCCGTCTTGCTACGTTTGAGGGTGAAGGTGAGGGATTCGGAGGAGTGGAAGGTGATGTCAGCCAGGCTTGGATGGTGAGAGGGGTAGTACCGGGAGGATGAGGAGGTCAGCTCAGAGCACCGGAGGAAGCCGAAAAAAGCAATGAGGAACATGCTTTCCAGGGTGGAGGAGATGTGGGGTGTGAGGTAGCCGGCACGGAGGGTACGGAGGCAGTGGAGAAGCAGGTCAGAGGTTAGGGGATGACGTCTGGGTGTGGTCGGGACTTCGCTGCGTCAAAGGGCCTGAAGCAGCAAGGCGATGTGGGGGTGGGAGATGGCCGGGCTCGGGAATCCGTCCAAAAGGCGGAAGAAGAAGCCGACCAGCCACGACAATAGGAAACAACTCGTGTAGTGCTGAGGAAGGGTGAGGGGAGGGGGGGATGAAGGCGAGGAACTCTGGTGACCAGGCTGATGCAAACCACCGTCCCTGGTAGAAGCCACCAAAACCAAGGGAGGGGGGTGCGTCGGTATAGAGTTGAATGTCGTGAGGGTTGGAAGTGATCGTGTCATAAAATAAGGTGATGCCGTTCCAATTACTGAGGAGGTGGAGCCAAAGGCGAAGGTCTGTGCGGGAGGAATGATCGATTGTGACGTTATCGTGCAGGTTGGGAACAGAGGAGGCTGTGGTGAGGAGGTGAGAAAAGAAGGGACGGCCTTGGGGGATGATGCGGAGTGCAAAGTTGATGTGACCGAGTAGGGCTAACAACTGGCGTTTGGTGCAGATGGGGGCTAGGAGGTAGTTGTGCAGGAGGAGTGTTATTCTATTTAATTTCTCCGGGGGGAGGGAGGCCTCGAAAGCTACGGTGTCGAGGGTGATGCCCAGGAACTCGAGCTTGGTCGAGGGGACGATTGTTTTCTCCTCGGAGAGGGGGACGCCTAATTCGGAGAAAACCCTACGGATGTGGAGAGGCCGTGTGCTAGGGGGGCAGAGGGGGGCTCGACGACGAGGAAGTCGTCGAGTAGGTGAACGAGGTGGGGGATGTGGTGGTTATTAGACAGGATCCAACAGAGGGCTTCGGAGAGTGAGTCAAACAGTTTGGGGCTGCTTTTGCACCCGAAAGTGAGCCTAACTGAAAAATAAAACAAGCCCTTCCAGGCCACCCCGAAAAACGGCCAAAATTCGGGGCGTAAGGGCAGTACCTTGAACGCATTGGTTATATCTGCTTTGGAGAGCATGGCCCCGTGACCGGCAAGATGGATGAGGTTCATTGCATGAGTGACAGTGGAGTATTTCATGGAAAAATCGTGACTGGGGATGGTGCTGTTGATGCTGGGGATGTGAGAGTTGTGGGGAGAGCAGAGGTCCATGATGCGGCGCTTCTTCCCCGAGTACTTTCGGGTCGCCACCCCGATGGGGCTGATCCTGTACAATGGTGGTGTGTCGAAGGGCCCCATCATGAACCCTTCCCTTACCTCCTTGGCGATGAGGGTGTCGACTGTGTCTGGGTCGATGATGGCGGATTGCAGGTTGTGGCAGGTGTGTGATGTGGTGGGGGTGACGGTTAATCCGGGGTGGAAACCGTGGGTGAACCCGTTGATGATGAAGTTGACAAATGGCCGGTCGGGGTGATTACGGAGGGCAGTGGTGAGGGCTGGGATGATGATGGGCGTTCTAAGGTACTGTGCCAGTCACGACTTAGGAGTGGATGTGGGGTTGTGGGGGCAGGCGGGGCGAGCGTGAGCTCCCCCGCAAAACGAACAAACGTGCAAAAAGCGGCAAGCAGATGATGCGCAACCGGCGTCGTTGAAATTGTTACAGATTTGCCTGCCGGCCTGACACAGGACGGGCCTCCCTCTAGCGTCGTTGGAGGGCTGCACAGAGCGGGTGTTGGAGGAGGATAGCCTGGGGACTATGGAGGGGGGAGGTGCGGCGGATCGACTGTGGGGGAAAAGGGGTGGTGGATTGGTGGTAGTGGACGGGAATGATTTGCCACTCTGACGGGGCTTTTCGATGGCCGTGGTGCAGACGACGGACGAGTGGGAAGGGGCTCCGCATAGGTCGCAGGACAACGCGACCCTGGCCGTGAACACCCTCATATAGAGTTCACTGTCCAGGGCCCCCCAGTAAGAGTTGGTGTTAAATTGTTGAATGCGGGCGGCTGCTGCTGTGGAAAACAGTATGTGGTAATTATAGTACCCCGTGCCGCAGAACCGAATGGCCAGCTCTAGTATGTTAAACATGTACTGATCCAATTCGGCCCGACGGCCGGGGTAAACTGAGCAGATGATGTCCCTGAACAGGGAGAAGGCGTATGCGAATTCACTTGGGGTGAGATCGCGGGAGTGGGTGGGGAGGGACTGGCGGAGTTGCCAGGAACCCGAGGGGAGTTGTAATTTCCCTATTACGTAGGGGGTCGATAATTGACAGCTGGAGGAGTACCGGCAGGTCGACGTACGCACCAGTCAGGATTTGTTGGCGGAGGGAAACGCTGACTGGAGAGGGCCGGGGAGGGAGGGTGGCGCACGGCGCCGCTCCGGGAAGGGGAGCAGCCAGCTGTGCTGCACGACAGGAGGAGGCAAGGTGTGCCGTCCTGTTGGGGGGGCGGCGCTGTACCGTCTGGATGGCGGTGGACGGCTGCGCAGGGAAGGGAGGAGGGAAGGAAGGGGGGGAGGGGGGAGGGGGGGAGGGAGAGAGGCGAATTTGGAGCGTGGAGCCAGCGTGGGCGGGGCCGCTGGAGTGGCTGGTACTGGAGCCGCCGAGCTGAGGTGGGCCAGGTAGGCCTGGAATAATTCTGGTTTGCGGTCCGTTTTCTGGAAGGGAACCCCCCTCGCCGCGAGCACGCTCTGTAGGCCGGCGACAGTCCACAATGAGATGGAAAGCAACGGCACGGGGCCGTGCGAACTGCCGCCGGCGTGCGAACTGCCGAGAGGAGGATGCGTCTGCGGGACCGCTCCGCTGGTCGCGCCTCGGCTGAGCAGGAGGTAGCGGATGTTCGGGTTCTGACCCGCGGACGTAGGAGGAGGAGAGGCTCGATTCTGACACCGTAAAAGGAAACGGCGACGAGAATAACTCCTCGTTGTCAGAGGCATGTACGTTTAGCTCGCGCTCGTCCATGGTGGTGGGACGGCGGAGGACGCACGCTAATACTACCTGAAATACTACTACCTGATAAGCTATAAACACTGGCAACTGTTGGGTTTAGTTTTAGCTTTAGATATTTAGCAACAGTGCAGCTACTGAGATGTAATGGAACAGATGAAAAGAACAAAAGAACGGCATATTACCTGCTGTTTTACGAGCGAGAAATGGGATACTTGTTTGTAGGTTTTGTTTATTTGACAACCCAAGCGAAATCAAAGAGGTAAATGATACAATCGCAGGTGTATTTATGCTGTGGTGATTGCTGCGTGGATTGGCTGGGAGATAAGCAGCGCAGGTGAACTTGATCATGAACATGAGAGGCTGAGCAGAGGGCGGTCTCTACTCCCGAACCTACGTTGAACACAACTACATGTGTTGTAGACCGGCGAAAGAGATTTGGTGCAGATGGAAAAACGTGAGGTGACTATATAAATATAGACCCCTGGTGGACCCCAGTCAACTATAAGGTTCAAGAGGTCAAGGCCAAATTAGTTACACTCCACGTCCTATTTGACGGTGGTGGAAAAAGTAGAGACATTTTTTACTTAGGTAAAAGTACAAATACCACAATCTAGAAATACTCAGTTGCAAGTCCGGTATTTAAAATTGACTTGAGTAAAAGTACAGAAGTATTGGCATCAAAATATACTTAAAGTATCAAAAGTAAAAGTACTCATTATGCAAAATGTCCCATTTCACAAGTTCAATAATGCATATACATCTTTTGAAAATAGCCGATCTACAAGCTCACATGTGATCTTGTAGATCGGCTATTTTCAAATGGCCGAAGTATATAAAGCTAAAGTGGTTAAAGACGCACTGAAGTGACATTTTCGGTCATTTTATTTTGAAGGTTCAGCCCGAAACGTCGGCTCAACGACTCTAAACCAATCAGAAGGTCCCATCCCTTCAGGCTATGGGACGTTGGATCTCAATCACTTCAGCCGTGCTGGCACACGGCTAGTGTTTGTTTACAAGTGAGAGAGAGACGGCCAGTGAAGCACGTTTGCTACTACCTGGCTTATTTCTAACCTATAATGTTTTCAGATACAAATTTTAGTGTGCAGATGAAGTTTAAAATTAGTAATACACTCATCTTCAATGAGATTCAAAACGGAGTATCTCTGTAATTAAAATCAGCTGTGTTTGAAGAACGTGCAGCTATGGGAATCAAACAGGTGCATGTAATCAAGATTCATTTATATTCGTGAAGGCTGTATTATGTCATCACGCAGCACGTTTTCGTTTACAGGAAGTAATTAAGATTGGCTTTTTAGGGACTTTAGATGTAAAAATACACAAAAATGTTTTTTTTCCATTTTTTTTTGCATCTATTGTTAGGTATGCCCATATGATGACCACGGATATGCTCTAAAAGTGTGAAAAACATATTTTTCATTTCACTACACCTTTAATGCATGTTTTGTAATAATAATCCAAATCTACAAGGTAACTAAAGTTCATTTAGACACTTCAGCTCAGAAATAACCAGACCATTAATTATCCATTTACCATTTATTAACCATTTACCATATTGCAATGATATTGCATTCAAGTTTGGCGGTGTGACTCTGCTCTTGTGATATTTAAGATTCCCTGTGCAAAAATGTCACAGATCTTCAATCACAAAACCCCCAGAGCATAGCATAAATACAGTTTTACATAAACATTGAACCTTCAATGCCTAATTAAACTACCACGTATCATAGTACAATCCATAGAACCACAGTACAAACACAGAATCATAGTACAATCCATAGAACCACAGTACAATACACAGAATCACAGTATAATCCAGAGAACCACAGTACAAAACACAGAATAAACCTATAACAATATGAACTAAATGCCACAGGGAGGAGGCCGGGGAGGTGGAGGGTATTTGAAAACCTACAGCTGTACAACCTGCAATGACAGCTAAGCATGTAGAATGAACAGAGAGCAGAAGCTGCTTAAATGGCCCGCCAGTGTTGCACTGTGGGTATGAGGGCGTGAGTGAGTTGGCTTGAAGCGAATGAGAAAGACAAAGGTTGAACGTACTGACTTAAAGGAGTACAACTGTATAAGCGAATGGGGAGGGGTCCGGGGAGTGTGAATGAAGAATATAAACATTCTGCCTTCCGTGTCTACATGAACTATCGTTACACTGAATTTCATTTAAGACACTTCAGCTCAGAAATAACCAGACCATTAATTATCCATTTACCATTTATTAACCATTTACCATATTGCAATGATATTGCATTCAAGTTTGGCGGTGTGACTCTGCTCTTGTGATATTTAAGATTCCCTGTGCAAAAATGTCACAGATCTTCAATCACAAAACCCCCAACACACGCTCACTTGCAGTGAGCCAATACAGAGCCACACCTTAAACTATATGAGAATGTTTATCATTTAAAGCATCAAGCGTGACACAATTTCATTTAAATCCACTTAATATAAATTAAATAAGCTACATGAATTAACTATGCGAGTGTCAAGCATGACACATTCCTTTAAATGCATAGCCATATATGCCCTTCACATCTATGAGACCAAACACGACCAATGCTTAATGGTTTACCATACCTACCATCTAATACCACCATAACGCATCCGTGAGACCAAACACGACCAATGCAGACCAACGCTTAAGTGATTTACCATGCCTACCATCTAATACCACCATTATGCATCCGTGAGACCAAACACGACCAATGCAGACCAACGCTTAAGTGATTTACCATGCCTACCATCTAATACCACCATTATGCATCCGTGAGATCAAACACGACCAATGCTTAATGGTTTACCATATCTACCATCTAAAACCACCATTACGCATCCGTGAGACCAAACACGACCAACCATCTAATACCACCATTACGCATCCGTGAGACCAAACACGACCAATGCAGACCAACACGACCAATGCTTAACTGATTTACCATGCCTACCATTCTAATATCACTGTAATACATGAAACCAAACACAACCAAGCTACTAGTGGTTTACCATACTAATACCACAATTAAGCCTATGTGATACCGTAACATAGCTTAATGGTGTACCATACTGAGCACAACCAATCCCCAACATGCGCTCTCGGCAGAGAGCCACACCTTAGCCTATATGAGAATGTGTATCAGTAAAAGCATCAAGAGAGATGCAATTTCATTTAACTCCATTTGATATAAATGAAATATGCTACATGAATTAACTATGTGAGTGTCAGCAATGACACGTTTCCTTTAAATGCATACCGAGATGCCCATGAAATTATGAATAACTATGTGTATAGACAGCAATGTCAAATTCCCTCTATATGATGGCAGCAATGCGAACCCTATAAGGCAAGTCGCGCTTGCCCAAGCGGTGACCTGATATAGACGGAATATACTATTTAGTGGATTACCCATGCTAAACCTACCTTCTAAACCACCATTAAGCAACGTGAGACCCAACACGACCATGCTTAATGGAATACCACTGTAGCAACGTGAGACCCAACACGACCATGCTACTAGTGGCTACCATACCTACCATTAATACCACTGTAGCAACGTGAGACCCAACACGACCATGCTACTAGTGGCTACCATACAGTACCTACCATTAATACCACTGTAGCAACGTGAGACCCAACACGACCATGCTACTAGTGGTTTACCACCCATCTTCAATTTACCAACCTACTATTCTAGTACCACAATTAAGCATACGTGATACCAAACACGACCAATGCTTATTAATTTAGCTTACCACATTTAGGTATACGTGAGACCAAACACGACCACTCCTTAGTAGTTAACCTTGCTTACCACTACCAACCTAAACCCCCATTAAGCATACGTGAGACCCAACACGACCAATGCTTATTCATTTAGCCTACCACATTTAGGTATACGTGAGACCAAACACGACCAATCCTTAGTAGTTAACCTTTCTTACCACTACCAACCTAAACCACTGAGCATACATGAAGACCAAGCGATGCTATAAGTTTACCATGACATCATAATACCACACTATAGCCTACGTGAGACCATAACACGACCGATGCTATAGTGTTTTACCTGACCCCCAACCTGCGCTCTGACGAGAGCAATACTTAACGCACCATCAATTATGCAACTCCTGAATAATCCCATAATTGATCACACATAACACTCATGGCTTTTTTGAGCTGCAAAATTTCATCCGTATTTAAACGAATATAGCGTTCGTAGGCAGCAGACGACCAGCGACCCATGGCTTTTAAGTGGATGCAGAAACCAACGAAGCTGCTGAGGTTGCTGGGCCGATCCGAAAGAAGTGAGGAGTATACGCCTGGGGCAGAATCCACGTAGCTTCAGGTAGCAGAACATAGAACAGAACGGACAAAAAGCGGTATCAGTTCTTACAATAAATGATATTCCATTAGGATGATTACTGATTTACAGTGCTTAATTGAACGTGTGAGCTTTCAGCACAAGCAAAGTATTTCCCATAAGAACCCATAGAATGCTGATAGAACTAATTCCAAACAATATCTACATTAAATAGTTCCTTTCTCCACTTCTCCACTTAATAAAAGCTTAATCCGATGGTCAATGTGTCCTGCGATTCACATAACTTCTCACAGTTAACTGCGTTCAAAGCATGAACCGAGTGATCCACCGCTACTCTTAAGTCAAATCATGATTTAATTGATATTTCACAATATCACAACCCCAATGTGAAAGTAGTGACTTGAACATCCATGAATTAACTCAACTTTAGATATCCAATATCATTAAACAATCCATACCATTTGACATTTATACACCTGAATTGTATAAATGCTGAATCCTTTAGAACATGAGTGAGTGGATACGCAGATCCAGCAGAGAGCAGCCGACGAGGCTTGAAGACTTAACCAGAATGAGTTTTAGATTTGATTAATGGATGACCTGCCTCTCATGGCATCAGCAGAAGTAGATCCAGGTATACCACCGAGGTGATCTTGATTACTGTTGTGCAATGACCATGGCGCTGCAGTAAAGATGAAGACTGGCAGCAACCGAAAACCTGAAGATTCCCAGCATCCATGGTGGACAGAAGGTCATGCCATCATCAACCTTGGATCACCATAATGGGCAGTCGCTCATGAAACAGAAAACAGAAGCAGAATGAGATCAAGCAATGAACAAATATCCCTTACAATGACATGGTTAAGCTAAAAGTGAAGATAACATCCACATTAGTTCATTCGTGCTTCATTAATATAATCACAATCCAACCTAATGAATAATTAGTACCATGTTCTGACCTCAACGCGTGTAGAGGTACACAAATACACAACTAACAGTAGCTTGAAGAGACAATAAGAAGCAGTGTAAAGTTTGAATGATTTCACCTCTCCAACCAATATTCCAAACCAGTTTTATAAACTGAAACAATCATGAGGGTTAGCACCAATAAAATGCTCACTACATACATCCAATGAAATAACACAAGCATAAAGCTACAAGGAATGGAAACTAGCATTAGCTATTTATGAAACAAACAACCTGGATGCTAGCATTAGCCCAGTGCCAAACACAACTCTGCATTGGGGAAATCAAGATAATCAAACGCCACATGGCTACGATGCACAAGCATCTCAGCATAATGATTGCAAAAAAAATAGCCTACTCACAACCTCCAAGCACATTACTGAATTGGGAAGATAAGCCGATGCACTGGGACCGCATGGTATAAAGACTCAGACTAAACTGAATTTACTAAACAATTAGAGTGTCCCCTAGGGGCGCAAACCCACGACAGAAAGGTACAATTACCCCAGTCTCACTAGAGGGCGCCAAACTACAAACAAAGTTCGGTTCTAAAAAGACAACAGTGCCTTAACACCTATACATTTTTAAACCTCTAGGGCCTTAACCTTTAAACACTACTACCACCTTAAACTTTAACGCTTTTACCACATTAAACCTTAGAACCCTAGAACCTTTTAAGACTATTAATACTTAACTCTAAACCTTTAACACCACTAATACTTTAATACCTTTAACACTACTAATACTTTAATACCTTTAACACTACTACTTTAATACCTTTACCATCAATACTTAACACTATAAACAACCTTAGATATCCCACACAGTTTCTTCAGAACAGCACTTCTAGTATAAGAACTTATTACACTGACCTTGGAAAACAACTCTAAAAGCAAACTCGGTGCAACAGTAATAATCTGGTTGAGCATCTACAAACTAATCCCCCATTATAGCTACCTGTAATTTAAGACAAATGAGTTGAATAACCCAGCAGAAATGATCAACATCTTCACTGAGTGGATTATATACTTGAATATCCCGTTTATTAAGTACCTACTTAGCATAACACTGCCTAGTTAACATAACCATAATACCTGCAAATTCCACCATTCAGTTAAGAATCACTCTTGCCCCTTCACATGACTCTAACACACAGTAGAATTAAACTAATCCTAATATAACCTCGCATCACCAGTCTTTCCACCTCGGAGGAAAGCCTGGTCTGCGTTCCAGAAGACAACATATGATCCGGTCTAGACCACGCCTACTGAAAGAAAAAAAGAAAAAATAATCCTCTTTCCGGTTCTGCCTATCCGGTTTTGCGGTTTAAATGGAATAGAGTTTCCCCGTGGGATAATACCGACGCTAAATAGTCTCCGGATAGTGCACGCACATTTACATTTAAAAAATAAGCTAAACAATGCCGTATCAAGGATTTTATTAGCACGGACCTATTTTGGGGTGAGACGTCTTTCCGGTTCTGCCTATCCGGCCACTTTTTCTTTTTTTCCGACCGGATCATATACCCGAAAATGGAATGCTGCCCAGGCTAATCCTAATATAGCCTACTATGAAAGCGGTTGCATGGACTACAATACCCATAGTGCTTTACTGAAAGCCACTTCCTGAATACTCCCAGCGTGGTCTAGTGAGAGAGTGACAACGCTAGCATAAACTCCCATACTAAGAATGGGAAGCAGAAAGCTCTGACTATCTCAATGGGGACATTCCAATGATTGGAACTATAGCAACCCGCTTCGCAGCGGGATCAAATAGTGACGGAACGCTCTCCCTCTATGGTTTTGGTTACTTCACGTTGACTTGTCAACAGTTTGTGTGTGAGAATGTATGTGCGTTTAAACCAAACTCCGTCTGCCTGACCCGACGCTATTTAACACAACAAACATGATCACATGCACAAGAACCTTTATCTCCATATTAAATGATCACACACAGAGAAGATTTATAGCATCACCTGGCATGAGAGATCATTGAAGACGATCAGGAAATAACTGCAGCAGCTTGGATGTGGCTGAGTTCACAGAATGACCGCAGCGCAGATCCGCCTCGATGTCGACTTGTGTTGATAATTACCAGGATACGTTACAGACTTAAAAAGAACCATTGACGTCCACCTATGAACCACGTTGTGTAGCGTCGTGCCCCACCTGATCTTCCACCCAAACACAACTGCTACTCATGATCAGAACGGCACTCCTGCAGCTGAATTCAATGACAACGAGCACGATCCGTGATTACTGGTGAGTTGCAGCAACCAAGTTGATGAAAGTTTGAAAACAGCTGAGACCACCCGCACCAATGTGTATTTGAAAACCTACAGCTGTACAACCTGCAATGACAGCTAAGCATGTAGAATGAACAGAGAGCAGAAGCTGCTTAAATGGCCCGCCAGTGTTGCACTGTGGGTATGAGGGCGTGAGTGAGTTGGCTTGAAGCGAATGAGAAAGACAAAGGTTGAACGTACTGACTTAAAGGAGTACAACTGTATAAGCGAATGGGGAGGGGTCCGGGGAGTGTGAATGAAGAATATAAACATTCTGCCTTCCGTGTCTACATGAACTATCGTTACACTGAATTTTTCAAATAACTGTAGTGGAGTAAAAGTACAATATTTGCCTCTGGGATGTAGTGAGTAGAATATAACGTGTTGAAAATTGGAAGTACTTCAAAACTATCTCAAAGTGTTACTTAAGGACAGTACTTGAGTGAATGTACTTAGTTGTTTTACACCACTGCTATTTGAGCAACATCAACACACCCTGATTGGTGTGACAAAAAAAACATAACAAAAAGCCAAAGGGAGTGCCACGCTCGGCATTGAGCAAATACATTCGTTTCTTTGCACCTTATCACCGTGTTTTGTTACTCCCTGTGCCCTAGACTCTTATCAGGGTTGTAACAAAACACGGTGGTAGGGTGCAAAGAAATACATTTATTTACACACATGCACGCACGCCTTCAGGCTTTATTGGGCATTATCATTTAAAATTGTGTAGGTCAGGTCAATTTTCATGGAGTACATATCAATACATTTTATTGGTATTATTTCAAAATATGTTCAAGAAATGCAACAACAAAAAGTTCAGAAATTAAACCAACATCAAAAAAAAAAATCAAAATAATTTCATACATTTAAAAAATATATGTTATCATAATTTTTTTCAAAATCAAAATGTACAAATTTCAATCAATCAATCAATCAATCAATCAATCAAACAAACAAACAAACAAACAAACAAACAAACAAACAAACAAACAAATAAAGGTTATTGGCCATCAAGCATGCTCATTAGTGTGCCACCTCCTGTGATGACTCCATTACTCCATCAAATAGATTTGATTAGTCATTTGTGATTAACGTTTTGTTAATGTTCATTCATGCATTGTATTTTTTACCATAACCTAATGTGTGTAAGTGTTATAATTAGGGATGTCCGATATTATCGGCCTCCCGATATTATCGGCCGATATTAGCATAAAAATTGATATCGGGAAAATATCGGTATCGGTTTTTGAAAAAAAAAAAATATATATATTTTTTTATTATTTTTTTTGCTTTATAAATAAGTTAGAGGAGTTCTTACTGTATATGGTGTGTGTGATATGAAATTTGAGCTTACCCTAATCACAATAATCCCCGCATATATCGGTATCGGTTGATATCGGTATCGGTAATTAAGAGTTGGACAATATCGGTATATCGGTTATCGGTAAAAAAGCCAATATCGGACAACCCTAGTTATAATAACTAGACCATACCCGGTCGGCGCAGCCGTGGGGGGATATACGCACATGATCTGGCAACCCGGGAGGCAGTTTGTCCCATAGCTGGGCAGCCGCAGCTATGGGACGACATTCTTTGACACAAAAACGCTAATAAGAAGCTGAGATTTGATGAAATTGAAAAACGGGCTTCGCGTACCAGTCGCGTAGATCTACGCCAAACGATTTAAAGCCGCAGTGTGCCAGTCGCGTAGATCTACGCGACTCGCATTTCCCATGTTAAATCGAAAAAGTGCACATTCCGGAATTTTTTTCGACCCATTTCCGGTTCCGGGGCCGACCGGAAACGGAATAAAACTGGTTCCGTTTTTTTCGCTCGCATCCGTTTCCTGTCTGGGCGTCAGCTTAGAATCGATTTATCTCCCTTGTTGTTTTCCTCACCGCATTGTCCTGTCTAACGTTCTCGGCTGTAACTTCAAAATGGCGGCACGGATCGGCTCGGATTTTTTTGTTGTTGTTTTTCACGGATCCCGTGTTTGTGTCGAACCAAATGAACGCGGATTTTAAACGGATTTAGCGGGGGCTATGACGACATGAAAAAAACAAAAAAACAACAAAAAGAGCTTGGCACTGGTAGGTACATTATGAGATGAACCTCTGGCGTCCAATGTGTTAAGTTCAGATGGTAATGGTCAATGGCTGTGTGCAAAATCAGAGCAATTGGTCCAGCCAGTGGGGAGAACCGGGTGTCTTCACCACCACTACAGAGGTTACTAGAATTATAGTAGGATAGTAGGATGGCAAATGAAAGCATCGGTGACAGTGGGGACTCTCCCCCCCCCCCCCTCCATGGCATAGTGAGCTGGTTTGCAGCTTACTTGCGTGTGAAAGACACAAAGAAAATAGTTTATGTTTGCAAGCAGTTGTCAGGGAGTCTCCTGGGAGTCTGCGACCAACAGTGGTGGAAAAAGTACTATTTTTTTTTTACTTAAGTAAAAGTACCAATACTGCAATGTAGAAATACTCTGTTTCAAGTAAAAGTCCGGAATTAAAAATGTACTCGAGTAAAAGTACAAAAGTATTGGCATCAAAATGTACTTAAAGTAACAAAAGTAGAAAGTAGACTACTCATTATGCAGAATTTCCCATTTCACAAGTTTTCAAATGAAGATAGATAGATAGATAGATAGATAGATAGATAGATAGATAGATAGATAGATAGATAGATAGATAGATAGATAGATACTTTATTGTCCTTGTGGAAATACATTTTGTGCCAAGCAGCCATCAGGATACAAAAAAAAATCGCAAAACATAACATAAATGCAAAGTACATAGACAGATCACACAATGCTACACAGCTCCTCTCTTACAGAGTGAAAACCAGAAAAGGCTACCAGTCATGATTCAAGAGGCATCACATTACATTTTATGCACAGAACTGAGATGGCCGTGTTTGTTCAGGAGTCCTATAGGCCTACTTGTAGGGACAAATGATCTTGAAGCCCTTGCCTGCAACATTGGCACTGTGTACCGTCGTCCTGATGGTAAAAGGTGTTATTGACTGTATAACGGGTGCATTCTATCCCTAGCAATAGCTCTCCCCTTCCTAAGCACCCGGGTCTCATACATTGCTGCCATTCTCTCAAGTCGTACCCCAGCTATCTTGCTGGATACATTGATGATTTTATGGAGTTTGTTCTTATTAACCAATGATAGTGAGCCATACCAGGATAAAAAACAGAAAGTCAATGCACTCTCCACGAAGGATCGATGGAAGAGTACCATTAAACCTTTTTTCCACGTCATACTGTCTCAGTCTGTGCATAAAATGCAGCCTCTGCTGACCTTTCTTATAGATGGCATCAGTGTTGGAATTCCATCTCAGCTGGGAATCAATCGTTGTACCCAAATACTTGCATTCCTCAACAGTCGCCACCCCATCCCCATCAATAATTTGCTCGTGGGCATCATGAGCACTAGTCCTAAAAGCAAATATAACCTCCTTAGTTTTCTTAATATTCAACTGAAGGAAGTTACTCTTGCACCAACCAGCAAACTCATCCACTGTTCTTCGATAGCTTATCTCATCATCCTCAATCAGACCAACAATAGCTGTGTCGTCTGCAAATTTAACAATACAGGTGTTATCTGAGTCACTCCTACAGTCGCTTGTGTACAGAGTGAACAATACCGGTGAAGCCCCCGCATTGGTTGTAATAGCGAGAGATATTCCTTTATTCTCCCTGACATGTTGTACCTGATCAGTCAGGAAGGACTCCACCCATCTGATGACATGGGTGTTAACACCCAGATCATACAGTTTCCTCATCAAAATATGAGGTCTCATTGTGTTAAATGCCGAAGAAAAATCTACAAAAAGTACCCGAGAATATCGTGTCTTTTTAGGTTGATCTAGATGATAATAGATCTTATTAAGCATAAGAAGAAGAGCATCATCAGTGCCCCTCCCCTTTCTATATGCAAACTGTCCATTTCATGTTGATGCACATTACTAAAGAGGTAATTTTAAATAATGCACTCCAAGCTTTTGATTATCAATGATGTCAAGGCAACTGACCGATAGTCATTAAGTCGATTAGATACAAAGTCAACGCAACTTGCCGCGACATTACATCGAGCGGCGCAAACTGGGCGAACGGGGTGACATAAAACGAAGCGTTTCGCTGCCTCTGTATCTTCTATCCAGTTGGAAAATCCCAAGTGAGGCGACGTTTGCCTCCCGTTCACCAACGCTGACCAGCACCACCAAAGTGAAGTGATTCAAGTGTGCCCGGTCCAAAATGGGCGCCATATAGAAATGAATGGGAAAGACAATATTATGTTCATCCCGGACAGTGGTTCTCAACCTTTTCAGGCCGCGACCACCCAACATAATCATATTTGAACCAGGGACCACCCCACCCTGACAAGCATTTGGAACTGTAGGAGTTGAGGCATTTACATTCAGTTTGACTCGGTTCCACAGATAAACATTGTGAAAATAGCAGATCTGCCGTACATGCTCACAACGTGACATTTTTGCCTCTTTCTTATATTATTTGACACGCACGCACGCACACACTTTCTCTAAGTTGATCTACAAGCTCACAATGACACGTTGTGAGCTTCTACATCTGCTACTTTTGACTAATGTTCCCCCCAGAACATGGGATACTTTGTTTTAGTGCCCAGTTATCTGGTTACCTCATTGGACGCAGCTGGTTTAGTCTGTCCAGTTGGGCCCCCAACCTATAGAGGCTGGGCCCTTCTAGTCCCCAGATAAATGTGAGGGGTTGTGAGATGATTAATGTGAGATGAAGGAAACTAAAAACTAAATCCTTATGCAGAAATTTGTTTTCAGTTTCTATATGTGTTTGCAAACGTTTTGTTTTATTGTGAAATATTGGCAATTAAAAAAAAGAAAAAAAAATGTTGGCGCTTTTACAAGCTTTTTTTTAAACATCTGAAATGTTAAAACCAATTTATTTAAATCATATACCAGGATTTCTTGTGACATTTTTCCAAGTTGAACAGTTTTCTTTTTTCATCTACTTTTTTCAACTACTTTCATACCGAACCGAAACCAGAAGTTGATGGGAGTCTATTTGTAGAAGGATAAAAATAAATGTAATTTAGTCAGTCAGTCAGTCTCTGGGGTAAAAGGCTACTGTTTATGTTCTGCTATCACAAGCTGTATCACTTCCCCCCTTGGCTGGAATGTACTAAAGTGCATTCACTCAAGTACTTCAGTACAATTCTGAGATACTTTGACTTTACTTGAGTATTTCCATTCAACAATACTTCATACTCCACTGCATCTCAGAGGCAAATAGTGTGCTTTTGACTCCTCTGCAATTGTTTGAAAACATTAGTTACCATTTACTTTGCAAATTTGTAATACAAAACATAACCTTGACCAAATAAGCCCGTTATACTTTGTCTGTTCAAAAATAGCCATCTACGAGCTCACAGGGCACATTATTAGCTTAAGATTAAAGTATATTTTTTAAAACTTTTGGTATTGGTACTTTAAGTATATTTTGATGCAAACGCTTGTGTACGTTTTGGTCAAGTAAAATGTTTAATACGGGACTTTAACTGTCTCCGTTTGGAACCTCACTCTCCGCTATACTAGCACCAAGAAAATAGATAGTTTCCGGCAGAGTGCGGGACCGGCGAAAGTAGCCACAATGATTAGGTGCCCACTCGACATCTCTGTTTTCCACTATTTCTTTCAAGCTTTTTCATGAATATAATTCTTCAGAATGTATTAATTCGTTTTTTATTTGTATTTATTTATTTATTATCTTTTTATTTCATTTTATTGTATACATTTGTCTTTACACAAAAAGGGTATATTTACTTTTTTCTTTTTTTTTAATGAATGCATGACCTCAAAGTGGGCCCCGGCCCACTGTTTGGCTACCGATAGTGTTTACGTCGCGCTGTCACAGGCTGAGCGCTGAGGGCTTCCCCCCCGTGCAAAACCCTGTTAGGGGAAGGACGAGGATTTCACAATAACGGAGCTGTGGAGAGCACAGCAGAGTGCGTGTGTGTGTGTGTGTGTGTGTGTGTGTGTGTGTGTGTGTGTGTGTGTGTGTGTGTGTGTGTGTGTGTGTGTGTGTGTGTGTGTGTGTGTGTGTGTGTGTGTGTGTGTGTGTGTGTGTGTGCCAACCCTGTGGCCAGGACACAGTAGAGTACACACACACACACACACACACACACACACACACACGCACGCACACACACTTCAACTCCTGTCAAACTATGTAAAGCATGTGAAGGCGATCGCTCGTCGGCTGAGGAGACACTAGTAAAACAAGAAAGGAAGGAAGGCTGATCTTGGGGAAAAACACATGATGTTGATTTGTTTGCTCCTATGTGCCGTGGGCGTGCTCCCCGTGCATGGGTTCCTACTGGAAAGCTGTCCCCGGAAAGGTGAGTTTAACAGCCTGTCACTACAGTAAGCGTTGATGGTTTAGCTATGAAACAATCTAATAATCTAACTCTGTGAATGTACAAATAGAACCAAATGGACCGGGTCCATTTGGTTCCATTTGCACACTCACAGAGTTGCATGTAAGCCTGTGAATTAACCCAGAGTGTTTTACTGTGCATGGCAGATTGGGGCACTTGAAATATGATATTAAATAAGAAAACCCATTGCCTCTCACTCGCTTTCACTTTAGTGTTTACGGTGACCACAATTATGTTGTCTCACAAAAGCTTGTTGCCTGCTATAACCACCCATTGGTTTTCAAACCTTTTCATGTCAAGGACGGATAGAAGGATAGATTTATCTCAAAATATGCTGTGCCAGGGACCCCCATACAAGATTTGCATTGTTAAAATGTTTCAAAGATTGTAACTTGCAGATCGGCTTTTTTCAAATACTGTAGCTTTCGTATATAGAGTTAAAGCAGTTGAACTTATTCTGATGCTATATTACCAGTTTTGCTGGGGACCGCCTGGAACCCCCTCGAGGACCCCTGGGGGTCCCCAGACCCCACTTTGATAACCACTGCCTTTTACCTGTTGCATAGATGCTTCATAACTACGTCATTCTCATATAGAGATATTAAGCCGAGGTGAAACAATGATTGCTATTATGGTTAACAGCTGTTTGATATCAGTTAAATACAAACATATAATAGTTCTATGTAGCCGTAGTCTACAGGGAGATTTTGATTTGAGATATTTACATACAGTATAGTCCATGAGCCAGACAAGATTTCATTATCAAATGAGTGGGCAAAACCTTACCTATATTAAATTGTTTATATAGGGTCAATATAAGTACATTAATATATGATAACCTTTCCACAGAAGCACCTTTTTCATATGTATCACACATTTTGTTATTCTCACCTATATACATGATAGGTGAATAGGATGAGAAGTTAAATAAATAGTTATCACCATGAAACTTCCTCAGTTGATAACTTACTGTACATGAAAACAATGATTTATCCTATTACAAGTTTTCTGCAATTGTATATTAAGCCGAGGTGAAACAGTGATTGCTATTATGGTTAACAGCTGTTTGATATCAGTTATACAAACATATAACAAGTATGTAGCCGTAGTCTATAGGGTTATTTTGATATGAGATTATAAACAAAGTGGGGTCCGGGGACCCCCAGGGGTCCTTGAGGGGGTTCCCAGGGGATCACCAGCTAAATTTAAAATCAGTCAAAATCGGTTTAACCACTTTAACCATATATACATTGGCTATTTGAAAATAGCTTATCTACAAGCTCACAACACATTGCATCGTAGTGAGCTTGTATAGATCCGTATTGTATTTTCAAAACAAAATGGAATATGGAATATTATTTGAAACTTTGTTTCAACAAAGACAACAACTCTTGTATGGGGTCTCTGGCACAAAATATTTTCAGGTACGCTGCCAAATACACATAAATTTGGGGGTCCTTGACATGGAAATGTTTGGGAAGCGCTGGTGTAGGGGATGAACGGGAATGAATGTGACATTAATGACACAAAAAAGCAGAACACAACAACAAACACACTGACGTCACAACACTGTGTTTGCATCATGGTGTTGTCACGTTTTAGGACAGTGGTTCTCAACCTGTGGGTCAGTACCCCCAGGCGGGTTCCCCACATGATTTTTGGGGGGTCCCCAGTTGACAGTGAAGTGACAATGTAGGGACTTTTCAAGAACTTTTTAATACAGAAAAAAAAGGTCAAACATTGGCCAAATTGTCAAATAATATAGGAATGAGGCAAAATGTTTGAAAATAGCCGATCTACAAGCTCACAACGCCTTGCAGCGCGAGGCGTTGTGAGCTTGTAGATCTGCTATTTTCACAATATTTATCTGTGGAACCGAGTCAAACAATATGTAACGCCTCAACTCCTATAATTTCAAGTGCTTGTCAGGGTGGGGGGTCCCCAGTTCAAATATGATTATTTTGGTGATTATTTTGGGGGGTTCCCAGTTGAAATATGATTATTTTGGGGGGTCCCCAGTTCAAATATGATTTTTTGGGGGGTCCCCAGTTCAAATATGATTATTTTGGTGATTCTTTTGGGGGGTTCCCAGTTCAAATATGATTATTTTGGGGGGTCCCCAGTTCAAATATGATTATTTTGGGGGGTCCCCAGTTCAAATATGATTATTTTGGGGGGGTCACGGCCTGAAACGCTGTTTTAGGACAAAGTAAAACGTGACTTGTTCCACAGTAATGCAACAAGTGTTTCAACTATGGGAGCTGCATGTACAAGCATACATGATCTACAAGCTCATAGCACAGCGCTTGGTGATTGTGATGTGGCTCTGCTATTTTAGGCTTTAGTGTTTAGTGTTTATGTCTTTATTTTATTTTTTTAATGGGATGTTTAATGGGTGTGTGTGTGTGTGTGTGTGTGTGTGTGTGTGTGTGTGTGTGTGTGTGTGTGTGTGTGTGTGTGTGTGTGTGTGTGTGTGTGTGTGTGTGTGTGTGTGTGTGTGTGTGTGTGTGTGTGTGTGTGTGTGTGAGAACGTTTAACACTTTGTCCTGTAAATCCTTGCGTTTGTTTATTCAGGCTCCATGAGTTCAGTGAGCCGCATGAACATTTAAAGGAACAGCTCACCAATTTATCTCAACTGTATTTTGTCCCAAATTAACCCTCACTGTACCTTAACAGTGAGTGACAGTTAGTGAAACGTAACACAGTTCACTCCAAGTGTGTAATATTGTGGTGTGTGTGTGTGTGTGTGTGTGTGTGTGTGTGTGTGTGTGTGTGTGTGTGTGTGTGTGTGTGTGTGTGTGTGTGTGTATTTTGTGATTAACCCCTTAAACTTAATAGACAAGCTGGTCCCCCAAGGCTCTATACTCGGTCCCCTCCTTTTTTTCCACTCTACACCAGTGGTAGGCAACAGGCGGCCCGTGGGCCAGAACTGGGCCACGGGCCAAATGTATTTGCATGTTTTCAAAGATGGCCCCCTTTGACAAAAACCCTGCTCTACACTCTACCATCTCTTCGGTGAAAATAGCGTATCTACAAGCTCACAGCATGGTGTGAGCTTGTGGATACGCTGTTTTTGCGGGAATATTAGCCCATTTTCGCAGAAGGTTGGCCCTGTTATGACAAGCCCCAAAACATGGACTTTATATAGGATTCATGAGGTTAACAGTTG
The DNA here is from genome assembly GCF_963454915.1 of Gymnoscopelus microlampas. NCBI lineage: Eukaryota > Metazoa > Chordata > Actinopteri > Myctophiformes > Myctophidae > Gymnoscopelus > Gymnoscopelus microlampas. The sequence continues at coordinate 57,825,277 of NC_139940.1, forward strand.
CTGGTGAGTTTTGGGGACAGCATACGTGACGTGATATATCTAGAATGAACCAGTCGTTTTGGCACGCTGTCCCTTTAAATAGATGAGACTTGAGACAGAGGGAATGGAACACAGACATGAATAGGTAGACGTGTCATTGTTGGGACGCCTATTATAACTGCACTGCAATATTAAATATATCGAGTTGTATAGAACAATGGTTCCCAAACTGGAGGTCGGGAACCCCGATCATTAGCAGATGATTAGCTTAATGTGCGATAGAGAGAGAGAGAGAGAGAGAGAGAGAGAGAGAGAGAGAGAGAGAGAGAGAGAGAGAGAGAGAGAGAGAGAGAGAGAGAGAGAGAGAGAGAGAGAGAGAGAGAGAGAGAGAGAGAGAGAGAGAGTAGAACAACAAGAGGAAACGGGACAGGTTGTTGCAAAAAAGGAAGTATGGACCAAGAGGATTTTACACAACATCCCATCTACACTGTCCAGTCAGCCACGACACACCATTGTACAACACTCTTACCATTTAAGCCCTACGTACTTGTATGTACGACATTGCAGCGTGTTAGGAGCTTGTAGATCTATTGTTAAAATTATTAAATAGCCGATCTACAAGCTCACAATGTGTCGCGATGTGACGCATTGTGAGCTTGTAGATCTGCTATTTTCAAAAGATTTGTATACATTTTAACTACATTTTGTATATTTTGTTTCCAATACTTTTGTACTTTTACTCAAGTAAATTTTGATTACTGGACTTTTTACTTGTAACAGAGTATGTCTACACTGCAGCATTGTTACTTTTACTTAAAGATGGAGTGCCATGATATTTTTCAACCCTAAAACCTGATCATACGGTATTATTATTATGTAAGGATTTTTTTTCCCAAAAAAAGTGTACAGAAATTGTTTAAATTTTTTTTTTTATGTGGACACGCCTCCAGTTCATTAAGTATGCCTGGCTCTCACCTTAGCACCTCCTCCACCACCTTAGCACCACCCACCTGTCCTAGTCCCTCCTCCTCCTCATGCCCACACCTGTTGTGTTATGATAATGAGGGGGAGGGTATGTTTTTTGGGGGCTCTGTGATGTCACTATGCCCCTGTTTCTGGATTGGCACGTTTGACTCTCAAGGTTTCAGCCTCCAGGAAAAAACTCCAAATAGTCAGAGAAGACATGAAACACCATAAAACCACCAGCGGGGGCCTTAATGAAGTTCTATCAACCTCATAGACACATGAAAAACAGAAAAAGTGCAAAAACATGGCACCAGCTCTTTAAGTACAAAAATGTGAGTACTTTTTTCCACCACTGCAAAATTGTGACACATTTTGAACATTTGCCCAAAATGCCAGGGTCTATTTATTTACTGTGGAGCTCTTCCTGGGGGTCCACACATACAGTACGTGCTGTACTGTGATTGGTCCAAGAGAAAGAGCTAGGTTGTGGGAGACAGCTGTATTCTGTCAATGTTTCAAACGGAGCAATTTCGCAACTTGGCCTAGTCTGTGAATATTTTCGATGTATGTTTACTTAAGCAGTGTGGCAGTAACTACATGTACTTGAATTACTTAACTATATTTTTTCATGTTTATTTGTTTTCTTCTTTCAAGCACATACAGTATGACTTTCACCTGCACTACATTTCAAATGTATGACTCCACTACATTTCTAGGAATGGACTCTTAGGACCCAAACTATATTGTGAAATAACCATTTCAAAACTTAAAGAACCCCCCAAAAATATATATATTTTACTTAATATCAATTACACACGCCATGAAGCCTTGAATTCGTGGAGATTTATTCGTTTTTGTCGCATTCCTGAGCCAACAATAATTCAATGCGGAGTCAATACTGAGGCTGCTCAGTATTGACTCCGCCGGTCATAGCTGGTCATCAAATTATTGGCTAAGGAATGTGACAAAAACAAAACAATCTCCATGAATTCAAGGCTTCATGGGGTGTGCAATTGCTAAAAAAAATAAGTAATTTTTTCACTCCTTTAAGCTATCATGGACCACTATGAAAAGAAGCTTCAGAGTTTTTGTGATCCATTTTGGTCATTCTATTTTATAGATTTATTGATTATATTTTATTCTAATCTATAAATACAGTGAAAATAGCAGATCTATTGTGTCACACTGTAATGCGTCGTAAGCATATAGATGTGCACAGCTCAAAGGTACAGTTTTTTGTTCTTTGTGGCAGTGGTGTTAAGTGACTAAGTACATGTACTCAAGTACTGTACTTAAGTACAATTTTGAGGCATTTTTACTTTACTGGAGTATTTCCAATTCTTCATAGTTTTACTTCTACTCCACTACATCTCCGAGGCAAATATTGTACTTTTACTCCACAACAATTATTTGAAAACTTTAGTTACTAGTTACTTTGTAGATTTTGATTGTTATTACAAAACATACATTAATCACTTCAGCCCTATATACATTTCGGCCATTGGAAAGTGAACTGATGCCACGTTGTGCCGTAATTCAGAAAAGTGAGATGCATAGACCAATTATTTGTTTACTAACATTAAGACTGGACGCACAGGTGATTGTTTCACGCAATCAATTCCCAACCTGTTGTGTTGGGGTGCGCTGGTTTCAGCACACCCCAACCCCCTCTTGTGTGTTGGCTGGTGAGGCGCGTCCTAGCGAGACCTGACAGAATGGGTTTCATTGCGCGCATACTGGTTGCGCGCATACTGGTTCTTATCAGTGTGATGCATCAAAATGCTTCGAAAAGCATGGTAGAATCAAATTGAATCGTGAAGAGGTGAACCGCTGTTGAATCGAATCCTGAGGTCACGCAGTGCCGATGAACGCCTCTAGTCTACATGTTTACCCACTGAATAACTCAGAGACAAATTGTCTCTTCCGTGCATCTGCTGGCAAACACTAACCACATTATTGTAAAGCCTTAACCCACTTACTGTGAATGCTGAGACTATATTGTCTAGATCAATGACCAGCACAGCATGCGTTCCGGGAACGCATCTGTGTAACCACTTTAACCATTATTTATTTTCTTTGGCTATTAAAAAATAGCAAAAAAAAAAAAAATACAAGCTCATAGCGCGGCACCGAGTGCCGCACTATGAGCTTGTAGATCTGCTATTAATTTTTTTTTAAATCTTGAACATTTGTGCAATTATTTGAATATGTATATTTCTAAAGCGAAACTTTTTAACTCAAATATTTGCTTCTGGGGGTCCCTGGAACAACATATTTGAGATGGGGGTCCACGAGCCAAATACATATCATTTTGGGTGGTCCTTGACATGAAAAAGTTTGAGAACCAATGATATAGAAACATACGTTTTTGTTTTTAAACTGTAGGAGTTAGAAGACAATTGTAGAATCCCCAGATGCAAATATTTGAGTTACACATGTTTGCCTTAAAATATAGATATATTTATATTCAAAGATGTGCACATATTTTCACAATGTCTCAAAAATAGCAGATCTACAAGCTCGTAGCGCGGCACTCGTTGCCGCGCTGCGAGCTTGTAGATCTGCTATTTTTGAATAGCCAAAGAAATCTATAAATTGACTCTTCCTCCGGTCTTAAAAAAGTTAAAAAGAAGAATTGTTTTTAATCAAATAAATATCTTGGTCCAAAGCTGGCCCGGTGCTTAAGGAATGTGACTTTCATCTTTTTTTATTATCATTCTTAAATCAACAGCCCATTATATACCTTGTTTTATGTTGATTTTGTGTAAAAGTAAGGAAAATAGCAAATTTACAAGCTAGTAAATCTGCTATATTATCTGTTTTTGAAACATTATGAAAAATAACTATAAGTAGGCTAACCATTTTGAACATACAAGGTTTCTACCTAACAGCAACAATATGAACTGCATCACCTCCCCCATAAGTTATTCCTGTCCCTTCTGCAGATAACACATGCCTGTGTAACACTGAATCATCCTCAACTGCGTATGGGTTTCAGAGATGCCCAGAATTATGAATAACTGTACCTAATGTGTGAGGCTGCATAGGCTAGGCTATATTAACATGTGCTATCTTTAGTCCTTTCATAGGAAGTTGAACAAAAACTGACATTGAAAGACTGACATAAGCTAAAACACCAACATATCAATCACAGACATTATATGACTGCATGTGTGTATATGTGTGTGTGCACGTGTGACTATGAAACCCTCTTGACCCTCAAGTTCTTTTTCTCAGTCGGTAGGGAGGAAGGGGGGAGGGGTTGATGTTCGGGAAGAATTTATTGAGAGGAAAGTCCCTTGAGGTGCTTCTATATGTTGTCTTTAGTCCTTTCAGCATGCATGGCAGGGACGAGTACTATATTCTGTGCAACGTCAGAATTCTGTTATGAAGCTGTGACGTATGTGCCGGCCCCCGTCAGAACAATTTCTCTCTCTCTCTCTCTCTCTCTCTCTCTCTCTCTCTCTCTCTCTCTCTCTCTCTCTCTCTCTCTCTATATATATATATATTATAGTAATATATAATAAATATGTATATACATTTTTTTTTTTTTTAAATTATATTTATATTTTTATTTTATTTATTACACGGCTTGGTTGAATGCTTGATTCTGATTGGTCAATCATCGGCCATTATTTCTGGATAATGACCAATGAGCTCTATAACGGACCGCTGTCTAATCAAAGACTCAGAGCACCTGCTCATGTCAACCTGCGCTGCTTGAGTTTATGCTGTAATCCAACATGACAACCATGTAAAAATAGCCATTTGAAATCACAGTATATAATAATAATTATAAAAATAAATAAACTAGATTGTATTGTTGTTGTTAATTTTTTATGTTCAGATCCCCCTCCCGGTGTGGTGGTCGTCAATCCGGGCAGTAGGCTGGTGTTGAGCTGCAGTGGGAGGGTCATGGTAGACGGTGTGAGGGTCCCTGTCACCAGACCCACAACAACGCACCACAACGATGTCCCCATCACCAGAGAGGGCCCGGCCCCCACAGCCAGTGGTGGAAAAAGTACTCAAATGTTTTACTTATGTAAAAGTATCAAGACTGCAATGTAGAAGTATACTCTGTTACAAGTTAAAGTCCGGAATAAAAAAATGTACTTGAGTAAAAGTACGAAAGTATTGGTAGATCTACAAGCTCACAACGCGTCGCGAGCTTGTAGATCAGGCTTGTCAAGGTGGCGGCCCGCGGGCGTTTGGCGGCCCTCGGAAAGGTCCATGGCAGCCCGCGAAATACTTTTAAAAATAGTAAATTATTATTATTTATTTTTTTAGGCTCCAGGTGGCACTGTGGCAGAAAACGGTGGCGAGGTGCTGTCAGACATAGGATAGGCTCCTGTCCTCTATTACTTTCTGTTTAAAGAGGCTGAGGTGCTCTTATCATAAAATGGGGGGGAGACATAAGAGTCGCACTTTGCCTTCCTGTGCGTCTAAGCTGCTGTGAGGACTCTCCCCCCTCCCCCACTCGCTGCTACTAGGCTGCAGCAGCCTAGCTGATTTAAATAGCCTATAGGTATAAAACAGGGCTAAAGTGGTTAATGTATGTTTTATAATGTAATAATGTATAATCTGCAAAGTAGCTAGTAACTAAAGTTTTCAAATAATTGCAGTGGAGTACAATATTTGCTTCGGAGACGTAGTGGAGTAGAAGTAAAAGTATAGACAATTGGAAATACTCCGGTAAAGTAAAAGCACCTAAAAAGTGTACTCAAGTACAGTGCTTGAGTAAATATTACTTTACACCCCTGCCCACAGCGCGCCACAACGATGTCACCGTCACCAGAGAGCGGCCCCCGGCCCCCACAGCAACGCACCACACTGCCGGCAGTGTGCTCCCCACTCTTGCACACACGCCACACACACCTGTGGACAACAGCACTGGACTGACTGCACTCCGTGGTAAGCAGTGCTGGAAAGTATAACTAAGCTTATTACACGGCTTTGTTGAATGCTCGATTCTGATTGGTCAGTCATCGGTCATTATTTCTGGATAATGACCGATGAGCTCTATAACGGACCGCTGTGTAATCAGAGACTCAGAACACCTGCTCATGTCAACCTGTGCTGCTTGGTTATATGCTTTATCCAACATGACAGCCATGTAAACAAACAAACAATGTCATTTACAACTAAACGTTGCTCTCAAGAATGTTTTTGAAAACATTTGAAGTGAGAAATAGACGATGCAATAACCGAGAAGTCATTCTATTTGATCCACTGCGCTTCCCTGTTTATCGTGGCGCAACAACGGGGGAATACCAAAACGCTCGCCCCAAAACACAGTCGCCCCGGGGCAAATCCGGCGGTATTACAGGCAAATCGGCAGTAAATAGAATGGGGGGCGAGTGTGTTTTGGGGCGAGTTTTTTTCCATTTCGTCATTTGTTTTTGCGAGGCGAACTTGTCCGCCCAGCCCAATACTTATGGAATACTTTCATTGCCGTAAGCAAGGAAATACTTCGTTTTGTTGTTACTTTTGGGTAAATGTATTTATGTATTTATTAAGTAGCCGTGTAATAAGCGGCTGCGCCTCGGTGGTTAATCGCCCTGTCGGGCTTTAAATTTCAATAATGACTACCTCCCCATGCATTATCCCTTGCATAATAGGCTCTATGCACAGCAGCCATATTGTAAGACATTCACAGCTGTTACCAATGATACTAATGAAGGCTCTGTTCCATTCTGGTCAGACGGAGTCAGGGTGCTGATATTGTGCATGTTGGCTCACTGGAAACACTCCCAAATGGCCCTTTACGGGTGTGTAACTCTGAGAGTGTACAAATGGAACCAAATGGACGGGTCCATTTGGTTCCATTTGTACACTCTCAGAGTTATGGGGGTTGTGGAAATTGAAAAATCTGAGAGCCACTGTGCTACACTAAATGGAACAGAGCCTTCATTAGTATCATTGGTAACACCTGTGAAGGAAGTGATAAAATGGCTGCTGTGCATAGAGCCGCCCTATTATGTAAAGCCTATTAAAGGGATAGTTCACCCCAATAAGATACTTTTTTTCTATCGATTAGCCAGAATCAGAATCAGGTTTATTGTCACATCACAGGTTCACAAGGTTAAAAAAGCAGGTGAAATTCGCTTTCGTACATCGTTCCGATCGCAACGTTATTTCCATAGAAAGAAGAGAGGGAGGAAGAAGAGGGGTGAGGGGCAAGTGGGAAGGAGATCAAACAAGGGCAGGCGCGTCACGACCATTCACTGTGCGTACGACGTGACACCCTCACTCTCACAGATCCGTGATTTCATACCCCCCACTTTTTTGAAAAAATAAAATATATAATTCATTATTTATTTTTTGATAATAAATTGGTAAAATCAGGCACAAATAAGAATGAAATAACCTAACCCTAACCCTTACCCTAAAACCAAAATAAAGTAACCAAAACACGAAAAAAAACTAACAAAATCCGCCCAAAAAACGCAAACATTTTTAAAATACAAAATGTGTTTACATTTGAAAGTTACAAATGTTTTTCACGATTTTCCAAAAATAGCAGATCTACAAGCTCATAGCGCGGCACTCGGTGCCGTGCTATGAGCTTGTATATATGCTATTTTTGAATAGCCAAAGTGTAAAATCAGGGGTATAGTCCACCGAAAGTCCACCACATATTTACACTACCTGAGATAAAAAATATGACCTGAGCATAGCAGCAATGTATACTGTGCATGATATACTTATGGACGTTAAGGTGCTTAGAGAAAGAAAAACGAAAAATAAAAATATCATACAGCTTGTGATAGCAGAACATAAACAGTAGCCTTTCAACGCAGAGACTGACTATTACATGTATTGGTATCATTCTACATCAAATTATTGGCTTAGGAATGCGACACTAACAAAATAAATATCCATGTATTCAAGCCTCCATGGGGTGACTCATCGATAGAAAAAAAATAATCTTGGGTGAAATATCCCTTTAAGACCTGAGGCTGATTCTACAAATGCCTTCTAAGCCAGTAGTTCTAAAATAAATAAATAGGTATAGCCAAATATATGCCAAGGACCCCCAGAAGGAAAGATTCATGTTAAAAAACACTCTCAAGATTTTTAAATAATGTCCAAAAATTGCTTTCCGGTTTGAATGGGTTAATGTACTGTACTAAAAGCTGATGTAATACTATTGTAAATGTGACATATACTTGACTCTACCCCAAATGGTTCTCAGAGGGGGGACCCCCAGGGTTGTTTGAGGGTGTCCCAAGGGGTCCCCAAAATGTGTAGGGGAAAAAATGGTTCAAAATATATTAAAAACATGTTTTTAAATATATTTTATAGTATATCTCTGCTGTTGGGCAGAAACCAGCCAACTCCAAAATGTTCATTTTTAAGTAAATTTAAAAAAAGTTGAGTTAGGAGGTTTTGTTCATCGTTGATAAGAACTGCTGAATGGACCTCCAAGCTCACAATGAGGTTGGAGGTCAAAAGGGGGTGGAGCCTGGAGTCAGCAAAACCAGCTAACTCCACCCTCCTTTGGTGGACTTAGCTGGTTTAGCAGAACGTTTGAGGATCCAATGGAGTTAGCTGGTTTTGTCAGAAGTGCTTTTTAATACTGTTGATTGGTTCAATATTTTTTTAATCAACACACAGACGTAAAGGGTGTTCAATACAATAGCACTGATTTATGGGGGAAAAAATGCAAAAGCGGAAAAATGGATTTAGCTGGTTTCTGCCCGACAGCAACAAATATATTATATTATCTTATGGGGGGTCCTTGGCACAACATCTTTTTCAGATGGAGGTCTGTGGCCAAATACATTAATGTAATAGTCTGGCTAATGCGTTGCGGCAACAATGCCTTCATCAGGATGAGTATTAAATGAATCACCCTGATGAAGGCAATGTTGCTGCACCTTTTTTTTTTACATTATTTATGCCATGCATTAGCCAGACTATTAAAGGCATTTAAAATGTTCCACAAGAGTGCCTTAATTGGTATCATCTCTTTTTATACATTAATTAATTATTGTGGGCGTCCTTGATATGGAAAAGAGTTGGAGAACCACTGATATTGTTCCTTCCCCTAGTTATCTATCTATCCATCTACTATCTCAGGGGTGGGCAACTTTGATGGAGAGGGCCACTATATTTCCACACTCACTCCAGAGGGCCACATTGCACAGTGTCTGGCTATTCTATGTCACACAAAAGCTGCAAAAATAGCAGATCTACAAGCTCAAAACGCTTCGCAGTGCGACGCGTTTTGAGCTTGAAGATCTGCTATTTTTTAAATGGAATCCAGATTTTTTTTTTTTTTTCATTTTTTAATTGGAATCCTGAAAAGTAATTTTTTTATTTAACTTCAAATGCCTTTAGTTATACTTACGTTACCTTTATGAACTTAAATACAAATACATTGGACATAAAAAAAGACAATAGAATTGTAATACTAGTCAGTAAGCTACTAATATAGACTGAAGTGATTAAAGTGTGTCATGATGATTGCATGTTTGGAATTGTAAACAGCTGAAATCAATAATATATCAGTATTCCGATATTAACCTGCGGGCCGCATTAAAGAGCTGGTGCCATGTTTTTGCACTTTTTCTGTTTTTCATGTGTCTATGAGGTTGATAGAACTTCATTAAGCGGTTTTATGGTGTTTTATGTCTTCTCTGACTATTTGGAGTTTCTTCCTGGAGGCTGAAACCTTGAGGGTCAAACGTGCCAATAGAGAAACAGCGCTTTAGTGACATAGTAAAAACATACCCTCCCCCTCATTATCATAACACAACAGGTGTGGGCATGAGGAGGAGGAGGGACTAGGACAGGTGGGTGGTGCTAAGGTGGTGGAGGAGGTGCTAAGGTGAGAACCAGGTATACTTAATGAACTGGAGGCGTGTCCACATAAAAACATAATTTTAACAATTTCTGTACACTTTTTTGAAAAAACTCTTCCTCCTAGTGTAACCATAATACCTGATGATTATGTTTTAGGGGGGGGGGATCACTGAAAATCACGGCACCCCGTCTTTAAGTGAAGGTAGGGGCCGCGTGTGCCCCCTGGGCCACCACCAGTTGCCCATGTATGATCTATCTCAATGTAATAATATTGTATTGTAAATGTGACGTTTGTGACTCTACGCAGTAGCAGACAACACAGTGAGCAATGAGAAGCTGGAGCAGCGGCAGCGCACACACGGACACACACTGTCTCCCACTGATGAGTATGACTGGAGAGCTGGGGACACCGATGAGGACCACGAGGACCAAGAGGAGGAAAAGGTACAGGGAAAGAGCGGTATAGTAATAGGCTCTATGCACAGCAGCCATATTATCACTTCCTTCACAGGTGTTACCAATGATACTAATGAAGGCTCTGTTCCATTTAGTGTAGCACAGTAGTTCTCAGATTTTTGAATTTCAGATTTCTACGACCCCCATAACTCTGAGAGTGTACAAATGGAACCAAATGGACCCGTAAGGGTCCATTTGGTTCGGGTGTGTACACTCTCAGAGTTACACACCCGTAAAGGGCCATTTGGGAGTGTTTCCAGTGAGCCAACATGCACAATATCAGCACCCTGACTCCGTCTGACCAGAATGGAACAGAGCCTTCATTAGTATCATTGATAACACCTGTGAATGTCTTACAATATGGCTGCTGTGCATAGGGCCTATAGAGCACCAAAGTCTGACGTAATTTACACATCCTTTGTTTGTCTACCTGGTTCGCGGTCCCCCCCCCCCATTCTGAATCCCATAGACGTATTTAATATCGCGTCACATAAGAACTGTGTTCCAAAAATAAACAAATGACCTTGGCGGTTTGACTCTTATGGATATGAAGCATCAAATGACGGTGAGAAAACGCTAATGTTACTTCCGCCGAATTAGTTAAATTTTCGCCAGAAACCGACTGTATCAAATATAAGTGACTGACTATCATAAACGATACAGAACCTCCTCCCTGACAATATCGCCGAGACAGTTTGTTTATTTTTGGACCACAATTCTTATATGAGACGATTCTATGATGACCCAATGTTATTCTCCATAGCGAAATTACTTTACGAACCTGGGGATGAACGAGTGACGTCAGGACTTCGGTGGTCTATTAGGTACATTTATTTAAAGCAGCCACTATGCAGTGGTGTAAAGTAACTTTTGAGGTATTTGTACTTGACTTGTGTTTCCAATTTCCAATACTTTTTACGTCTACTCCACTACTCTCAGAGGCAAATGTTGTACTTTTACTCCACTACAAGTATTTGAAAACTTTAGTTACTAATTTGCAGATATAAATTAATACGTTTTAAAACATACATTAACCACTTTAGCGTTATTTGAAAATAGCAGATCTACAAGCTCACAACGCATCGCAACACGCTGTGAGCTTGTAGAGCTTTTTAGTACTTTTACTTTTGGTACTTTAAGTACATTTTGATACCAATACTTTTGTACTTTTACTCAAGTACATTTTGACGTGTAACAGAGTGACAGAGTACTTTGCATTGCAGTATTGATACGTTTACTTAAGTAAAACATTTAAGTACTTTTTCCACTACTGCCTATCGTTCCTGTTCTACCCCATATTTGAATCCAGGTCTCATGCACAAGTGCAGATTTTTTATTTTGTTCAAAGCTCACAAGGCGTCGCAAAATCTAAGGTTTTCAAAATAATTATAGTGTAAAAAGTAGTAAAAAGTAAAAAGTACAATATTTGCCTCTGAGATGTAGTGGAGTAGAAGTATAATTATTGAAAAGTCTCCAGTAAACTCAAAAAACAACCTCAAAATTGTACTTAACACAGTACTTGATTACATTTACTTTCCAGCCAAGGGGGGAAGTGATACAGCTTGTGATAGCAGAACATAAACAGTAGTCTCTCACCCCAGAGACTAAATTACATTTATTTTTATCCTTCTACAAATAGCCTCTCATCAACTTCTGGTTTCGGTTCGGTATGAAAAAAAAAGTGGATGGAAAGAAAAAAGTGTTTTAACAAATTGGTCTCGGCATTTCAGATAATCAGTTCCAATAGGTTAGGATCAGTGGTGGAAAAAGTACTGAAATGTTTTACTTAAGAAAAAGTATCAATACTGCAATGTAGTATTCTACTCAAGTAAAAGTACAAAAGTATTGGTATCAAAATGTACTTAAAGTACCAAAAGTAAAAGTACTAAAATGTTTGAAAATAGCAGATCTACAAGTTCTGAATGCGTCGCGATGCGACACGTTATGAGCTTGTTAGTCTCGCGTGGCCAGAATGTTGCCTCCCACAATTTTCAAATGTTTCCGGTCATACAGTCTGGGACTCGGAAGCTCTGATCATGATTAGAATATAAACCGGATGTGGAGCCTCCTCTCCACTTCCGTTTCGTCTTTACAGTCGCGCAAATTCATCCTAATATAAATACAAATCATCTAAGTATATTTAGCTTGCTGCTTAGCAGAAATGGAAATAAAATAATAAAATGTAAAGATATTTTAAAATATATTTTCGTGAACGGAAGTGCCAGTTTCCTCAAGCGGATTTCGGGAGTTGTAGTTCCAGACTCTATATAGCATTCAGAGATTGTGGAATAGTTGTCTGGCTACGCGAGACTATGAGCTTGTAGATCGGCTATTTTCAAATAGCCTAGGTATAAAATAGGGCTAAATCGGTTAATGTATGTTTCAGAATGTAATATATTTATATCTACAAAGTAACTAGTAACTAAAGTTTCCAAATAATTATAGTGGAGTAAAAGCACAATAATTGCCTCTGATATGCAGTGGAGAAGAAGTAAAAGCATAGACAATTGGGAATACTCCAGCAGAGTAAAAAGTACCTCAAGATCGTACTTAAGTACAGTACTCGAGTAAACGTACTTAGTTACTTTTACACCAATGGTTAGCGTTGTACTTTCCACCACTGTCCACTAGGGTGAGGACCTCAGGGTGACCAGGGCTGTGAGGAGCAGGGCTCAGTGGAGGAGGAACGGCAGGCTGGTGACAGGAGGAGGAGGAGGAGGAGGAGGAGGACGGGTGGAATTTGGCAGGCGTGGCAGCGTCCTGGCGCTGGCTGCAGCGACGGTGACAGACACCGGCACGTACGCGTGTCACCCGCGTGTTAAGGGTGACAGCTTCTCCGTCAAGATACACGTGGCGGGTGAGTTCCAAGACCAGAGGATGGAATGACGATAAAGTGCTCCTCGGAGCACAGGTCTCCGCCAGGTCAGGTAGGTTATTGTGGCCTCCTGGTGGCGCTATAATAGGCCAATGTGAAAAGGGTGGCTTTTCTTCTTAGGCCTCTGACGGCAATCACTGCATTTATAGCCTCGGAAACCCATGCTTTTTTTGTTTTGTTACAAAAGAAAAAAAGCCTGGGCGAACCATGCAGGAACGATGGTCTTAGGACCTTGTTATCTCCTAACCAATCAGAGTTTGGGGGGGGGGGGGGGGGGGGGACATAGATTGGTGAAGCAATAGGAAGCGCCGCAGCTGGGCGGCTGGGTTTGGATCCGCCCTTCAAGACCATCGATTGGGCTCGTTCTTTCAGTCTACTGCATTTATGATTTGTTTTGCGAAATTAAGAGCTGCTGGTGGCGCTATAACAGGCCAATGTGAAAAGGGTGGCATTTGTTCCTCAACATAGTGTGAATGTGCGTGCAAAGTTACACCGCAATCGGACGCTGCGTTCATGATTTGCGGCATTTTCTTCAAAACGGGCTACTCCTGCAAACTTAAGATGTCAATCTTAGCCAATCAGGATGGAATATGAAAAATGTAACAGATGTAACTAAATGTGACTTGATCACGTGACTATAGAGATCATGTATACCGATTTGTGTGAAATTTGGAGAAAATCTGAAGGAGTAATATCCAAACATGTGTGTTACATATGTCGGCCTCCTGGTGGCGCTATAAAAGGCAGATGTGATAAATGCAGGGCCAAGGTTTTTCCTTGGCCTCTAGGGAGTTCACATACAAAGTTTTACACAGATCGATCGGTGCAGTTATAGGTAAAAACACGATTCAACCTGGCATTTCTTCCTCTGGTGAGAATATGCGTGCATAATTTCAAGGAAATCGACAGACACACGGACGGACGGACAGGGTGCAAAACATAGTCTCGGCCATGCCTTAATTTTGACCTGGCGGAGACAATAACCTACAAACCCTAATTCTGAGAGAGAGAGACAGACAGAGATGGGGAGAGAGACAGAGACAGACAGAGAGAGAGACAGAGAGACAGAGAGAGAGACCGACAGACAGACACAGATATCGATTTTGAAATATCTAGACAAATCTTCTCGTATTTTTTCTTGCATTTTAAGGTGGCCAAATACATATTCATTTGGGGGTCCATGACGTGAAAGTGTTGGTTCTCTCTCATGCATCACATGCAGAGTGATGCAATGTTACCCGTCTTTGTCTGACCAGGTCCTCCAGAGCAGCCAATCCTGGAGTGTTATAAACGATCACCCAGCAGTAAGATCCGCTGTGTTTGGACGCCACAGCGGCCTATCTCCGCCCACACATCCTGTTCCCTGCTGCTCTACAAGGGGTGAGAACCATCCGCCATCTTGTCCTTTCTTAATATGTCCTATCATTGTCCTCGTTGTGTTGTTTTCCATGCCTGTATTATGGTGCGGACATTCGAAAATAGCCAATCTACAATTAGTTCATTATAGATTTACGCAAAGTATTAGTGTAGTGGTAATAAATGAGGGTGCATAGTGTAAAGCCCTAATATAAATTCAAAAAAGTTACTCAAAGTAAGTAAACCAGTAACTAAGGCTGACAAACAATTATAGTGGAGTAAACATTACAGTATTTGCGTCTTAGATGTACAGTAGTGGAGAAGAAGTATAAAGTATGGAAAAATAGACATACTCAAGTATAGTAGAAGTAACGGAAAATTGCACTCAAAGGGATAGTTCACCCCCAAAAATACTTTTTTCCATCGATTAGTAACCCCATGGAGACTTGAATTCATGGATATATCTTTGTTTTTGTCGCATTCCTAAGCCATTTAATTTGATGACCAGCAGAATGGTAGGCAGTGGTTCCGGTAGGAGACACAAAGGAGACTCTTTGTGTCTCCTACCGGAACCGCTGCCGGTGATCAAATTATTGGGTTAGGAATGCGACAAAAAACAAAAAAAATGTCCATGAATTCAAGTGTCCATGGGGTGACTAATCAATAGAAAAAAATTGGGGGTAAACTATCCCTTTAAGTACAGTGAAAAAGGGATAGGTCACAACTTATATACTATATCAAGAACGAGGGTACAACCCCCCCCCCCCCAGGTGGCGCCATCTTGTGAGGGTTTAAGCTATCACTTTCCATGGTGTGACGTCACGTTCTCCGTAGTACGTAGTTATACTTTCCACCACTGGGTGTGAGAGGTTGTGTTGTTTTCCAGTGACATGAAAGTGTCGTTTCTACCCTGTAAGACCAGATGGATCATCAGGGATCATCTGGACGTTCACACTCAATACACAGGCTTACCGACTAGCATCCCGTATCCATGGTGATGGTGTGAGCCACTCGAGGTTTCAGGTGGCTCAAGCAATGTGACTCACAGGGGTCGACTTACGCGCGGCACCGAGTGAGCTTGTAGATCTGCTATTTTTAGAAAAATCTTGAAAATGTGTGCAAATCATTTTCAACTCAAATCTTTTCTTCTGGGGGTCCCTGGAACAAAATATTTTTAGATGGGAAGGGTCCTTGACATGAAACAAGTTTGAAAACCATTGAAAATATAGCAACATAAGTAAAACAATAAAAAAAAACTTTAGGAAAAAAAAAAACTGTTAGGATTTAGAAGACATTTGTAAAATCACCAGAAGCAAAGATTTGAGTTAAAAACTTTCGCTTTAAAAAAGTATACATATATTCAAACTAAAGATTTGCACACATTTTCACGATTAAAAAAAAAGAATAGCAGATCTACAAGCTCGTAGCGCGGCACTCTGTGCCGCGCTACGAGCTTGTAGATCTGCTATTTTCATAGAGCCAAAGAAATCTTAAAATGACACAGATGCGTTCCCGGTCTTAAAGGGTTAAAGGTTTTGAACTGGGAGTCAGTGGTTCCCAAACATTTTCATCTCAAGGACCCGCAAATTAAGATGTTTTTGGCCACAGCCCCCCCCCCCCCCCCTCCCATCTGAAAATATGTTGTGCCAACGACATGATTTGTGTTGTTAGAAATATCAACATTTTCAAACTTTTCAAGTTTTCTTTTTTTTTTTACACATCGTGTGCCAGAGATTTATTAAAATAGGGTAAGTCTAGTGCCAGCATATCTTCCATCCACTTACGCTGATATGTTGCGTGCTGTAGAAGCCCCGACGAGGACGCGCATGTAAACAAAGCCTGCGTGCGAGACGGCGGAAGGTCCCGACTAACGCTTGGAACAATAATATTTCTAACGCGATCCTCCATTGCAGAGTGATCGCCGATCGAAAACTGCTCATTTCCATCACGTTAAAAAGAAATAGGAGATATTAAAGGACGACTTCACCGATTTTCAACCTATCTTCATATAATTGGTCCTCACTAATACTCATGATAAAATGGTACCATTTTTTTCTACTTGGTCTGAGTCTCATAGGAGGGCTGTGGACAGTCCAGAAACCCGTCTACCAGTGACATCATCGTTAGGCATGATTTTTTTTTCCAACAAGATTTCACATTTCTTATTTAGATTTTTATTAACACGAGAACAATGGCTTTTTTTATTGCATTGCAACTTTCCAGGAACAGAAAGCCTGCAGTTTCTATTAGCTTAGATTCCCCATTGATGATGTCACTGGTAGACGGGACTCTGAACTGTCCACAGCCCTCCTCTGAGACACAGACCGAGTAGGAAAAAAATGTACCATTTTATCATGAGTATTAGTGAGGACCTATTATATGAAGATAGGTTGAAAATCGGTGAAGTCGTCCTTTAAGCTTTTAGTCGACATTGGAGCCGACGACCGGAAGCATTTTTAACATGGATCCACATCCGGCCTCTCCTTCTTAGAGACTCCTTGGATGATTCCAAAGTTTCGTTAGAGCGCCCCACATGGGAAAAATATATTTAAAAAAAAAATGGGCCAAAAACGGTCCGGACCGTTTATGGCACTCAAGCTCACCGCAACACCTTGTGAGCTTGTAGATTGGCTATTTTCAAAGTTTACAGTGGTAGAACCGATTTTGATGCTATATTATCAACTCATTTGGCTGGGGACCCCCTGGAACCCCGTCAAGGACCCCTGGGGATCCACCTATCAAACTTTGAGAACCGCTGTTTTAAGTGATATTTTTCATTGTATTTATTTATTTTATGTATAAGTGTTCAAAGTCTCTATATTCCTATAGTAGGCCTAGGTGATAATAAGATTGACTATTTGTACTCAAGGAGTAAAAATATACTGCAGATGCAATAAAACACTGTTCACTAAAGCGGTGGTTCTCAAACGTTTTCGTGCCATGGACCCCCAAATTGATACGTATGTGGCCGCGGACCCCCACCTGAAGATGTGTTGTGCCAGGGACCCCCAGAAGCAAAGATTTGTGTTTTTAAAAAAAATCGCCTTTAAAAAAAACTGATTTAAAGATTCGCACACATTTTCAAGACTTTTTCAAAAATAGCAGATCTACAAGCTCATAGCGCTATGAGCTTTTAATAGCCAAAGTATAAAATGTGGATAAAGGGGTTTAAATGATTGTGACGCTCACTACCAACGACGACTTTGACACCTTTTTATTTATGTAGCTGTAGAATACAACCCTCGTAGACGTATTTATGATTCTGACGTTTTCAATCTACGAGAGTTGTAGGGTTCACCCCCCATGGACACAGGGACTTTCTGCACTATGCCCCTCAGATACTCCAAACGTGTACAAATTGAAAATAAAGGTGCTTACCCCAAAGCCCCAAATGTTAACTACTTCTACGCGGTAGTAGTTTAATGTAATAATCCATATCTTTCAATAAAGAAGTGTTTTAATGCCGTCTGTGGCCGAACGCCATTTTTTCACCCTCGTTTACTTCCTGTTTACATTTAGTGTAATTCCCGGTTTCACCGGATGCGCCCCCTCACTACCCGTCACTACCGCCCATTGGGAACTTCCGACAGAATCGGCCACAGACGGCATTAAAACACTTCTTTATTGAAAGATATGGATTATTACATTAAACTACTACCGCGTAGAGAGAGTTAACATTTGGGGCTTTGGGGTAAGCACCTTTATTTTAAATTTGTACACGTTTGGAGTATCTGAGGGGCATAGTGCAGAAAGTCCCTGTGTCCACGGGGGGTGAACCCTACAACTCTCGTAGATTGAAAACGTCAGAATCATAAATACGTCTACGAGGGTTCTACAGCTATTATTTATGTATTTTTGGCGATTTTGAAACCCTCCATGATTAGCAACCATCAGGGGGTCGATCATACTGGAGATAAATATCCTGTGATTACTTGAAAAAGTAAGAAAATCGAAAAATCGCTGGCAGTGGGATGATTTATTTATTTATTCTGGCAGTGAATGAGCTAGAAAGAAATTGGTACCCCCACCCCAGGTGCAGGGTTGCCAGATCTGCTTATTATAACTTCCCTGCACGATTTTATTTGAAAATAGCCGATCTACATGCTCACAACATCGCGACGCGTTGTGAGCTTGTAGATCTGCTATTTTCAAATAGCTGATGTATTATGTTAAAGTGCTCATGTGGCCCCCATAGTCGCTTCTTTTGGGCTGGTTTTCCTAGACCTGGTTGCTTGTTTCTCTCACATAATCTGGCAACACTGCCCAGGGGTACCCGGACCCCACTTTGAGAACCGACGCGCTAAAGTAAACATATACTGTAAATGAAATGGTTTGTTCTCAGTAGGAAATGAATCACCATTTAGGCACGCATCAGGACTCAGGGCCTGTTTCCTGTTGCACGTTCACTGCAGGACTTCTTGGCCTTTCTTGTAATGTATCAAGTGAATGTGACAGCATAGGAAGTGGCTCCTTAGGGTGCACAAGGTCCTGCTTGCATCAACTTCCTGCTTCCTATTGGCCAATCTATTCTAGTATTAAGTGCACTTTTGAGGAATTTCTACTTTACTGGAGTGTTTCCCATTGTCAATACTTTCCCCTACATCTCAGAGGCAAACACTCCACTATAAGTATTTAAAAACTTTAGTTACTAGTTTGCAGGTATGAATTATTACATTATACAACATACATTAACCACTTTAGCCCTATTATACCTAGGCTATTTGAAAATAGCCGATCTACAAGCTCACGGCCCGTTGTGAGCTTGTAGATCTGCTATTTTCCAAACATTTTAGTACTTTTATTTTTGGTACTTTAAGTATATTTTGATGCCGATACTTTTGTTCTTTTACTCACGTAGCATTTTGAACACAGGCCTTTTACATGTAACAGAGTATTTTTGAGTGGTGCCAGCCACTCCTACACTTGACCGTGTGTGTGTGTGGGTCCGTCCGTCCGTCTGAGCACGGCCTCAACAGCTGCAGCTGATTGCAACACAAGGATGCAACCAGTTACACTAATTCAAGGCACCACTCTCTTCACACTGGGTGTGATTTTTATATTGTGGTATTGCTACTTTTACAATATCGCCTTCTAAATCCTCTTCTGGAAAACTTAAAAATAAATAAAAAATGTTGCTTTATTATCGTCTCTGTCGGGTGGAAACCTCTTACTGTAAGTCCAAAACTGTTACTTATCAGCATTCAAATTCGAAAATAGCCAAAGTAGCAGATCTACAAGCTCGAAGCATGGCGCGAAGCGATGCGCTTCTAGCTTAATTTACGAAAAAACGCAAACAGTTTGGATGTGGAGATATAAACTGTATCAAATATGAGTGACTGACTATCATAAACGATACAGAGCCTCCTCCCTGACAATATCGCACAGACTTCTAAGATGACCCAATAGGGCTGTCAAAAAAAATCGATTCATGAATAAATCGCGATTCTTAATGCCACGATTTAAAAAATCGATTCAAAATATTAAAATCGATTTTTTTTTTTTTTTTTTTTTTTTTTATAAAATCGCAATAAATCGCAGAATCGAATATCAATTAATCGCAGAATTGCAATTTTAATCGAATCGGCACCCTAGAAAATCGCAATAAATCGCAGAATCGCAATTTTAATCGAATCGGCACCCTAGAAAATCGCAATAAATCGCAGAATCGAATCGAATATCAATTAATCGCAGAATCGCAATTTTAATCGAATCGGCACCCTAGGAATCGATTTTGAATCGAATCGTGAGGTAAGTGAATCGTGACACCCCTATGACCCAATGTTATTCTCCATAGCGAAATTACTTTACGAACCTGGGGATGAACGAGTGACGTCCCGACTTCTGTACTCGGGGTATGGGTTAAATAAATTATAATAACCTCATCTCATCTCATCTCTCTCTCTCTCTCTCTCTCTCTCTCTCTCTCTCTCTCTCTCTCTCTCTCTCTCTCTCTCTCTCTCTCTCTCTCTCTCTCTCTCTCTCTCTCCTCTAGTCAGGAGGGCAACTTGTCGAGCACAGCGTGTTCGTATAATCGCTCCACCACTCGGTGGTGGTGCGCCGTGGAGCACACCGAAGACGAACACAGGACTCTTCACAGGGCCGCGCTGTGCGCGTCCAACCTGGCAGGCAGCAATGTCAGTCCTATGCTGGAATTCACCCCCTTAGGCATCTGTAAGTCACCGGGATCCCAACCTTTTTTTATCAGCTCGCAAGAGCTGATCAGTAAAGAGACGCTGCAACTAGTCGTCACTTTTTCCTCTGGGCTCGCTAATGGCTTCCCATTAGCGATGTGTCGTTCATGGTCGATTCGTTCAAAAAGAACTAGTTAATTTGCCGCGAACGCGAAACAAGTGTCATTTCTCGTTCACCCTTGGAGCCCTTCTTCTTTTTTTTGTGACCAACTTTTTCTTTATTTCATTAAAAGCTTTTCAAGGGGAAGAGACATTGCATTGCATTCAGATCATGTATGCTTAGACAAACAGTTCACACAAAGTCCCACAGCAACTATACAGAAGTGTGTCTTTTCAGTACATAGATTGGTCATTAATATATTCATATAATCCAGTGGTTCTCAACCTTTTCAGGCCGGGACCCCTCAAAGTAATCATATTTGAAAAGGGAACCCCCCAAAATGATGACATTTTAACAGGGGACCCCCCACCCTGACAAACACTTGGAATTGTAAGCAATACATGTATAGTTTGACTCGGTTCCACTGATAAATATTGTGAAAATAGCCGATTTACAAGTTCACAACACCTTGCTTGTAAATCAGCTTGTTTCTTTTATTACTTGACAACTTGGCCAATGATTCACCAGTTTTTGTATTCATACATACCAGCCCCCAGGGAGGGTTCACACGAGACATTATTTAATTACCCTCAGAAAAGGAAACCATGATGTACCTGAACATACTGTACATATATAACAGAATAGTTTTTAACAATAAAATAAATGTAGACCAAAACAAACCATTATGTAACTGGATACCCTCTGATCCTGCTTACTGAAAAAAAGAGAAGAGGTTGTTGCACACACACACACACACACACACACACACACACACACACACACACACACACACACACACACTATACTTCTCCTCCGACAAATAGCAAAAATAGGCTTGTAGATCGGCTATTTTTGCTATTGAAATAAAAACAAATGTATAATAATGATACATACAAAAATAAGGATCCCAGGTTGAAAGTGGATTAAAGAAAGTTATGAAATAGGTAGGGTGACCTAGAGCCGTTTCCAGGAAACCAATAAACAGGAAGTGGACGGAGGCGGGAATCTTCGGTTATTTCCGGATCTGGTTGAGTGGAAAGTGAAAGTGATCACTCGGTTGATAGACCGCGTGACAGCGCAATCTTTTATAAAACAATAAAAAACTAAAACTTGTCCAAACTCATCGTTGGCAGGGTGGGCCCTGGCAGAATTTGACGCGACAACAAAGTGTGTCCTTTACCAGTTCAACAAGGGACACGTCTTTTAGTTTCCAAAGAAGGGACTATTCCTTATTTCAAGGGACGGTTGGCAACCTTCCTCACTCCTCTCTCTCTCTCTCTCAGTGAAGCCAGACCCCCCGTCGGCGGTGACACTGAGGCAGGTGGAGGGACAGGAGAGGAGACTGGTTGTCACCTGGGGTCCCCCTCGGTCCTGGAAGAGCCAGGACAACTTCTACATCCTGGAGTATGAGCTCATGTACAGACCCCTGCAGTCCACACTGGACTCTGTGGTGAAGGTATGGCTATACCAGTGGTGGAAACAGTACTCCATTTTTTTTTTACTTGAGTAAAAGTATCAATACCGCAATGTAGAAAAACTCTCTTACAAGTAAAAGGCCCACGTTCAAAATGTCACTTGAGTAAAAGTACAAAAGTATTTGCATCAAAATATACTAAAATACAAAAAGGAAAAGTACTAAAATGTTTGAAAATAGCAGATCTACAAGCTCACAACGCGTCGCGATGCGACACGTTGTGAGCTTGTAGATCGGCTATTTTAAAATAGCCTATGTATAAAATAGGGCTTAAGTGGTTAATGTATATTTTATAATATAATAATCAATATCTGCAAAGTCACTACCAATATTCACAAGTGACAATCCCAAAGTAGCTTGTACTAAGCAGACATGGCAACACGTCAATTTAAGACTGGGCCATATCTTGGCCCGCCTTACCACTTAGCAATTTTTTACTATTTTGAAAAACATTTTTTAAATAGTTCAAGTAGCCGATCATCAAGCTCATAACGTGTTGATATTGGCTATTTTCACTGTTTTGCAAAAATAGTAAAAATTGTCAATAATGTTAAAGCATAAGGGGTAAGGCGGTGCGCAAAGATAGGGACCTAAGACTGTGCAAATGGACACTTTGTAGTGTCTGTATGTGTGTTTTCCTGCTTTAAGTATAGGTGATGACGCCATAAATATGTAATTGCAGGGGTGTGCATTGTGTGTGTGCGTGCGTGCGTGCGTCCGTGCGTGCATCTGTATGTGCAATTCAATTACATTACAGGTTTTCTTTATGGCTAAAAACATTTTACAATTATGAAAAGATTCCGGTTGGGGTTATCGGAGGACTAGCTATTTAGAGGTTAGGTTTAACCCTTTAAAGGAGAATTTTGGACTACGTTTTTCTTACCTTTTCTTTTTTTTTTAAATAATTTTTATCCCACGATTTTGTAACCCTTATTTTTCACCCGGTGCCAATTTTCTAAGTGATCCTGGGCACTCCCCTCACACTCCCCTCACCAGCCTAGGGAGGCCAGGGCCGAGCTCATGCCTCCTTCAATGCATAAGAGCCAACTGACCTTCTTGTCACCTGACAGGGGGGAGTTTCCCTGGTTGGACGTAGCGCGTGGAAGGAACACGTTATTCCAACCAGTTCCCTTCCCCTCCATCAGGCGCCCCGGCTGTCATAGTGAGTCAGGGTATAGTATAGTGACCAGGATTACAACATGTTTTTTGTGAGGGTATTAACTACCCTGAGAGACACGGGGAGAACATGCAAACTCCACACAGAGTGGGCCCTTTCGCCAACCCCACCTAGGGTATGGGCGCTGATGACGCGGAGGAGAAGACACGCCCCCAGCGCCCACAGCGTCCCAGGACCTTCTAGCTGTGAGGCGACAGCGCTACCGACTACCGACTGCGCCACCGTGCCCCCTTTTTCTTACCTTTTCTATGATGTTATGATATCTTAGGATGAATGGTACAGTAGAAAATTGTTATAACTCCATCCTGGGTCCGCCACAGCTTAAAACGTGAGCGGATAGGCCTTGCGTTAGATCACATATCTAGTACTGTACTACTACTGTACCATTCATCCTAAGAGATCATAACATCATAGAAAAGGTAAGAAAAACTTAGTCCAAAATGATCCTTTAAGACCGGGAACGCATCTGTGTCATTTTCAGATTTCTTTTCGCTATTCAAAAATAGCAGATATGGCGCGCGTGCCGCGCTATGAGCTTGTAGATCTGCTATTTCTTTGTGGAAAATCGTGAGAAAAATTGCAAATGTTTGAATATATATTTATTAAAGTGAACATTTGTAACTCAAATCTTTGCTTCTGGGGGATCCTACAAATGTCTCCTAAATCCTAACCGTTTGTTGAAAAAAACGTATGGTGCTATAATCAGTGGTTCTCAAACCCTTTCATGTCAAGGACCCACAAGATGATATGTATTTGGCCGCGGACCCCCATCTCAAAATATGTTGTTCCAGGGACCCCCCAGAAGCAAAGATTTGAGTTAAAAATGTTTGCTTTAAGATTTGCACACATTTTCAAAATGTTACCCAAAAAAATGTGTGTGTGTGTGTGTGTGTGTGTGTGCTCTATGCCTAGATCGGTGGAGAGAAGGTGTACTGGCAGGTTGAGAAGAAGCTTGGGTGTTACATCATCACTGATGCTCTACGCGGGATGGAGTACACCGTCCAGCTGAGAGCCAAGGATGATTACGAAGGTCACTGGAGCGACTGGAGCACAGCCGTCTACGGACAACCCTGGACAGGTTAGCGCCAGTGGTGGAAAAAAGTACTCAAATGTTTTACTTACTGTAAGTAAAAGTATCAATATGGCAAAAATTCCTTGAGTAAAAGTACAGAAGTATAGGTATCAAAATGGACTTAAAGTACCAAAAGTAAAAGTACTCAAATGTTTGAAACTACTGTAGCAGATTTCAAATAGCCTAGGTACAAAATAGGGCTAAAGTGGTTAAAGCATATTTTATAATGTAGTAATAATAATAATAATAATTTATATCTGCAAAGTAACTAGTAACTAAAGTTTTCAAATAATTGTAGTGGAGTAAAAGTAAAATAATTGCCTCTGAGATAGTGGAGTAGAAGTGAAAGTATAGCACTTGCATTACGATACTTGTGAGGATATCATCATGTTAGGACGCCATATTTATGAATGCAATATTTAAAAACAAAAACTTTTTTTTTTTTAACCCTAACCCTTAAGTTAAAAGAACAGCACTTGTTCAGGAGACCCAGGTTCAAATATGGGGTGGAACAGGAAAGTTACATAGTGTACTTAAAAAAAAAAAAAAACACACAAAGATTCCCTGTTGAAGACCCTGTTGAAGTGGTGGGAAAAGTACTCAATTGTTTTACTCAAGTAAAAGTGTCAATACTGCAATGTAGAAATACTCAAGTTACAAGTAAATGTCCGGAATTCAAAATTTACTTGAGTAAAAGTTCCAAAGTATTGGTATCAAAATGTACTTAAAGTACCAAAAGTAGAAAGTACTCATTCTGCAGAATGTCCCATTTCACAATTTATATAAAAATCATTTGAAAATAGCTGATCTACAAGCTCACAATGCGTCGCATCGCGACGCATTGTGAGCTTGTAGATCGGCTATTTTCAAATGGACAAAATGTATACAGGGCTGAAGTGGGTAATGTATGTTTTGTAATAATAATCAAAATCTACAAAGTAACTAAAGTTGTCAAATAATTGTAGTGGAGTAAAGGTACAATATTTGCCTCTGAGATGTAGTGGAGTAGAAGTACAAGTATTGAAAATTGGAAATACTCCAGTAAAGTAAAAAATACCTCAAAATTGTACTTAAGTACAGTACTTGAGTAAATGTACTTAGTTACTTCACACCACTGGTTTTAGTAGGAAACATTTGAGCCCATGGAGGCGTTTGGTTTCGAAATGACTGTAATAACAGATAATCCCACCAATAGAAAAGCAGGGTGTTGTTTGGGTGAAAGGGTGTCCTGAGTGAACCTGAACAACAGACTTGACCTTCATCGCATCAGACACAAGTCACCCACACACAAACAAACGTTGTCATGACAACCGGGGGGGGGGGGTGCGCTTCCTTCCTTGTTTCCTGTTCAGTGGGGTGGAATGAACATGAACCCACAGTGTGTGTGTGTGTGTGTGTGTGTGTGTGTGTGTGTGTGTGTGTGTGTGTGTGTGTGTGTGTGTGTGTGTGTGTGTGTGTGTGTGTGTGTGTGTGTGTGTGTGTGTGTGTGTGTGTGTGTGTGTGTGTGTGTGTGTGCGCGCGCGTGTGCGTGCAGTGGTGGAAGAAGAACTCACATATTTTACTTAAGTAAAAGTAGCGATAGGCCTACCACAATATAAAAATACTCTGCTACAAGTAAAAGGCCTGTGTTAGTAAAATGTTACTTGAGTAAAAGTACAAAAGTATTGACATCAAAAAGTTAAAGTACTAAAATGATTGAAAATAGCAGATCAACAAACTCACAAGCTAAAATAGGGCTAAAGTGGTTAATGTATGTTTTATAATATAATCATTTATATCTGCAGAGTAACTAGTAACTAAAGTTTTCAAATAATCATAGTGGAGTAAAAGAACAATATTTGCCTCTGAGGTGTAGTGGAGTAGAAGTAAAAATACTGAAAATTGGAAATACCCCAGTAAAGTAAAAAAAAAAAACCTCAAAATTGTACTCAAGTGCAGTTCTTGAGTAAGTGTACTTAGTTATTTTACACCACTCTCTGTGTGTGTGTGTGTGTGTGTGTGTGTGTGTGTGTGTGTGTGTGTGTGTGTGTGTGTGTGTGTGTGTGTGTGTGTGTGTGTGTGTGTGTGTGTGTGTGTGTGTGTGTGTGTGTGTGTGTGTGTGTGTGTGTGTGTGTGCGTGTGTGTGCGCGTGCGCACGCACACATGTGTGTTTGTGTTCCTCACTTGAATCATTCACCCATCTTCACTCCTTCCATAGACCAGCGGGCAAGCACTGACTGTAAAAAGTACCGTTACTTGGTGTAAGCTGGCCTATATTGAAGTAACAGTTATTTAGATACACTACATATGATCATAATAGTGTGCATAAGTAACTGACCAGAAGCGGGGACAAACTAACTGTCATTACACCATGGGAAAAACTGAATACATTCTTTCTGGGTCCAAAATCAACCTCAGTAAGTCAAATGGAACCAAATGGACCTGTAAGGTTAGTTATGGGAGTCCTTGAAATGACCACGTTTGAGAACCACTGCTCTACAATATTCATCCTAACCAGTGTTGATTTCGTCAACTATAACACAAAAAAAATTGTCGACAACCTTTTTTCACTGATGAAAACAAAATAAAAAAAAATAAAAACTGACTAAAATGTTAGTGAGGGACTAGTGGAGATCCAGTAGAACTAAAAGACAAGTCATTTTATGTTTGGTTGAGCTCGGGTGTCGCCCTCTGAAAATAGCAGATCTACCGGCTATTTTCAGCATGCAACCAAGTGTAAAATCAGCCATTACGACGCCATCAAGGCACCGCCAAAATACATTTCAGTCGACTAAATCAACTGTAGATTTAGTCGACTAAAATCTTATGATATTTAGTCGACTAAAAGTAGACAAAAACTAAAACATTTCAGATGATTAAAATATGACTAAAACTTTATTCAAAAGCTGTCAAAATCATCACTGATCTAACTATGAGGAGCATTCAGAGGGAGTCTGTTTTTAACCACATAATACTCATTTGAGGAGCAGTGTGTTTTCCTCTTGTGTGAAACAAGGTCTTTATCTTCAGAGTGTGATCCTGTCGTTTTCTCTGTGTGTGTGTCCCAGCTCAGACCTCCACCATGTCGTCCACTGATGACCTGTCCATCACCATGGTAAACTGTCTGTTTGTCTGTCCGTCCATCCGTCTGTCCGTCCGTCCGTCCGTCCGTCCGTCCGTCCGTCCGTCCGGTCCGTCCACAGTCAAGTCCTCTGTGATATTTTTAAAAACTTTTTACCTGGGGCCCATTTCACTTCATTTCAGTTCTTTGGCTATTTTTGCTAAATCGTGAAAGGTGCAGATCTTTGAATATATATTTTTTTTAAACATTTAAAGCAACATTTGTCAAATATTTTTGTTCCAGGGACCTCCAGAAGGAAATATTTCAGAATTGAACATTTTGTTTAAATGTATTCAAAGATTTGCACAAAATATTCAAGATTTTTGTGCCATTATTGAATAGCCCAAAGTATAAAATAATGGTTAAAGGCCGTCGACAGCACTGACGAAGGTCCTAGGAGGACTGAAACGTTTGCTTTTTTAATCACTATATGAGCACTGAGCACAAGATGAGCATTATATAAAATAAAGAAAATATATTTTCTTAAAGTCTGTCTAAGGAGTCTTCCTTAATTTTTATGCAGTGAGCGAGTCTCCTTCTGCCAGTTTACCTTATGTTTTTTGAGACCACGGCACCTGCAATCAACCTTGACCAAAAGACAAAGAAGGGCGCAACAGTTTTCCCTGTTCTTTATAGCAAAAAAAAACAGTATGCGTTCCGGGTCTTAATGGGTTAAAGCAGATTTAAGACAAAGCCAGCTTTGACCAAGTGTAGTCAGTGTGTCTAATAGGTTAAGCCAGGCTAAAATAATTCACACATTCAAAGAGGCCATTAGGTCAAGCACACATTTCTTCAGCACACCGCAAGCATACAGATGTACTGATCCTGACATGGATATGGGAAAGTACAGCATACAACAAAGGAAACACAGCTGCTTTAATTAAACAGTGAGAAATGACTTGGCAGACAATAGTGGATATAATGTATTAGAAATCCAAAGGTTTAAATGTACTAACCAACGCTTTGAAATGAAACCATCATGTCTATACATAATTATAATTAATGTAATATCCAGTTGGAAAGCCCTTCTCCCTTCAGCCCTGTAACTGAATGAATTGAAAAGTAAGCCATTGTAAGCACACAGTGCACTGTATAACAGTAACGATTTGTAGCATCGTTCTATATTAATATAGAATCGTTCATCTATATTAATATATCACTAAAAAAAGACTCAAGATATTGCACCTAATGTACACACATGTTACATGTAGTAACAAACACATTTAGTTATTACACTAAAGCCCGGTTTGCACAGGATTAATATTATGTAAGGACCTCAGTAGGGATTTGTAATAATAACGGGAGGACGTCTGTTTTTTAATCCGGTGCGAATTATTTTGTGGTTAAAGGGGCACAGTTTTTGGTAGACGCCACCTTCACTTAATGCGGCTCGCAGGTTAATTTCGGAATACTGATATATTATTGATTTCAGCTGTTACAATTCCAAATATGACCGGCTTTAATTACTCTATATTAGTAGCTTAATGACTAGTATTACAATTCTATTGTCTTTTTTTATGTCCAATGTATTTGTATTTAAGTTCATAAAGGTAACATAAGTATAACTAAATACATTTGAAATGAGATAATAGCTAAATAGATAAATAGCAAAAATAGCCGATCTACAAGCTCAAAACGCGTCGCAGTGCGACGCGTTTTGAGCTTGCAGATCTGCTATTTTTGCTATTTTCTTTTTTTATTGGAATCCAGATTTTTGCTACTTTTGTGTGACATAGAATGCCAACAAAAGTAAAACAAAACAAAACGGAGAGACAGTATACAATGTGGCCCTCTGGAGTGAGTGTGGAAATATAGTGGCCCTCTCCATCATCAAAGTTGCCCACCACTGATTTAGAGGGTCTAATAAGCCTTTGTCAATACATGTTGATCAGAGTCATGACAGACAGACTGCAGTGACATAAAACCAGGTCAGTAACACCATTCAATCACAGACTTGGAGCCCACCCTTCTTAGATCATCTGACAAACCACCCCACCCCGCACGTTCACATGCACTTTCGTTTTTCAGAATTATGTTATAACCACTTAAGCTCTCAACATGTCGCAATGTGCCGTGTTGTGAGCTTGTAGATCTGTTATTTTCACTATTTTGAAACGTTTTGACCCATGTTGAATCATCAACCATGATGTTCATTGTATGAGCCTACATATTGGTTCCCACAGACTTAGTTTGGCCCATTAACCACTTGAACCCCATATGGTTACCACTGCTCTACATTAGGATGATTATGGATTGACTCTTCAGTGACATTGTCGCATGCTGAACAGTGCTGTTCACACCTCATTATAAATGTGTCAGACACAGACATTGGTCGTCATTGAATGGTGCTAATCACCCTGCTTTGAGATGTCACTGCGCTCTCTGTCTGTCATGACTCTGATCAACATGTATTGACCAATGACGTTGGCTACATCTCTCTCTGTCAACTCGTCTGTCGGCTCCATTTGTCCCGCGTCGGAAGCAACGCCTGTGCGGAAATGCACGGGAAAACAACGACAGTGCCCTCGGACGCGTGCATGTGCTTATGATTTCGATACATAGTATTGAACGTCAGTTCCGATTCATTTTCGACACGTATCGAGTATCGTGACACCCTTTATATTCCGTATATATATACATAATGTCTCCATGTTGTCCACAGTATCCATTCGACCCCGAATTTGAAGGATCTGGAATCCCAGAGGCTGTCTTCAATGGTAATAACGTGATGTGTGTGTGTGTGTGTGTGTGTGTGTGTGTGTGTGTGTGTGTGTGTGTGTGTGTGTGTGTGTGTGTGTGTGTGTGTGTGTGCGTGTGCGTGCGCGTGTGTGTGCGCGTGTGTGTGCGTGTGTGTGTGTGCGTGTGTGTGCATGTGTGTGTGTCCGTGCGTGCGTGCGTGCGTGCGTACGTGCGTGCGTGCGCTGAAAACCCCCTCTACCCCCATGGGCTTGAACAGGAAGCTCATAGTTGCACCCAACGACTGAGAACTAGGTCAAAATACACACACACACACACACACACACACACACACACACACACACACACACACACACACACACACACACACACACACACACACACACACACACACACACACACACACATTATTTCAACGTGTCATTGTGAGCTTGTAGATCTGTTACTTTTTTCACTATTATTGATATTTATTTGAAGATTCCTGGAAAATCGTAGAATTTCTGTGGTGGAAAAATGGCTGAATGTGTGTATTTGAAGGTGGTGAGCAGTCACACAGCACAGAGGTGGTGTGGTACGTTCTGTTGGCCGCCAGTTCCTGTGTCATCCTGTTGGTGCCGCTGGCTGCCTATACTGTGAGGTCAGTGCTCCTCATTTTTATTCAACTTGTATGTGGAATGGTTATTGTGAAATACATATAGCAGCAGTGGTGGAAAAAGTACTCACATTTTCTACTTAAGTAAAAGTATCAATACTGCAATGTAGAAATGCTCTGTTAGGGCGCGCTCCCACCAAAACATGATCGGCTAGCGTTAAACGCAGGTTGTGCGCGGCCACAGTTTTTTGCAGCCAGCGGATTCTAAAAAACGGGAGTGACGCGCCTGTCCCTCACTTTCAGGACCCTCCCCGTAGCCCGCACCGCCTTCTGCCTTGAGCACCATGTTGCTTCCTGAGTCTTGGGACGGTCCGCCTTTGACTCACCCGATTGGACAGAGGGGGAAAATCAGCCAAATTCAAAATTTACTTGAGTAAAAGTACAAAAGTATTGTTATCAAAATGTGCTTAAAGTACCAAAAGTAAAAGTACTAAAATGTTTGAAAATAGCAGATCTACAAGCTCACAACGCGTCACAGAGCTTGTAGATCTTCTATTTCCAAATAGCCTCGGTATAAAATAGGCCTAAAGTGGTTAATTAAGCAATATTACACGAGAGGGTGTGCTTTACCGTCATTATTGGCACGCCAGTGATGCGGTCAGGAACGAGGCGAAGCCGAGTTCCGCCAGCATCACTGAAGTGCCAATAATGTAAGGTAAAGCACACCCTCGAGTGTAATATTGCGATTATACAACAGTTACCAACAAAACACATCCAAATGTATTCATATTGTGGGGCAATTAATAATAAAAATGTTTCGCTATTGTCCGTTTCCCTGTAAAGAGAAGAGTTTTTGACTGAGAGACATTAAATAGTCCCTGTAGCAGTGCTTTGAGTTTGAGGCACCGTCTCATCAACACAGCTGAGCTATCAATGCTTGCGCAGTGGAATGAATTCCAGTAGGCTATATGCTCCGTCGTACGACCGTGTCACGCGGCCAAAATAACTGATCTACAAGCTGACAACGCGTTGCGATGGCGACGCGTTGTGAACTTGTAGATCGGCTATTTTGGCCGCGTAACACGGTCGTACGACGGAGCATATAGCCTACTGGACTGTTAACGAAATGGGAGTCATTTTACTTTACACAGGAGGATATTTATAACCTTCTAACCATTGATCAACCGTAAATCCACCAAATTAACAACATAGTCCATTTTGCATAGCTGTTTGTTCTCCGGTGGCGGCGGTGGGTCAGGCTACTGTCTGTTTGTTTTCCTACCGTGGGACAGAGTGACTTCACAGCACAGCTGTGCCATATAATGGTCTAATCAGGTGCGGACTGGACTGCACTGCGGTCTGCGGAGTGATTTATTAATGTGATTAGGCCCGTGCTATGATGCTGGTTTGAAGCACGGCTAGAAAGCTATTTCAACCAATCAGATTGCTTGGTCGGAACTACCTGTTGTATAATGTATGTTTTATTATGTAATAATTAATGTCTGCAAAGTAACTAGTAACTAAAGTTTTCAAATAATTGTAGTGGAGTAAAAGCACAATATTTGCCTCTGAGATGTAGCGGAGCAGAAGTAAAAGTATAGACGATTGGAAATACTCCAGTGAAGTAAAAGTACCTCAAAATTCAGTACTTGAGTAAATGTACTTAGTTACTCTACACCATATGGAACTAACCTCTCATCTTCCCCTCTCTCAGACGTGTAGGTTTGGTGCTGCCATGTTCCATCCACAAACCCCCCTCCCCCCCACAGGGGGCGCTGTCCCCCTCGCGCTACAAACACACCCTCCCTGACGAGGAGGGGCAGCAGGAGCGAGGAGGAGGAGGAGGAGAGGAGGAGGAGGATAATGGAGAGGAGGTGGAGACGGAGGAGACCAAAGCTCTTCATTTTGACAACAGCAGCTACTTCCTGGTTGGCCAGTAACTAAGTAATAGGCTCTATTCACAGCAGCCATATTATGAAGACATTCACAGGTGTTACCAATGATACTAATGAAGGCTCTGTTCCATTCTGGTCAAACAGAGTCAGGGTGCTGATATTGTGCATGTTGGCCCACTGGAAACACTCTGTTACACCAGTGGGTCTACAGTTGGGGTCCAGGGACCCTCATGGGCTTCCAAATGGCCCCTTACAGGTGTGTAACTCTGAGAGTGTACAAATGGTTTGGTTCCATTTGTACACTCTCAGAGTTATGGGGGTCGTGGAAACCACTGTGCTACACTAAATGGAACAGAGCCTTCATTAGTATCATTGGTAGCACCTGTGAAGGAAGTGATAATATGGCTGCTGTGCATAGAGCCTATCAACAGTGGTGGAAAAAAGCACTCAAATGTTTTACTTAAGTAAAAGTATCAATGCTGCAATGTCAAAAATACTCTGTTGCAATTCAAAATTGACTTGAGTAAAAGTACAAAAGTATTGGTATCAAAATGTACTTAAAGTACCAGAAGTAGAAAGCAGTCATTGTGCAGAATGACCCATTTCACAAGTTTTCAAATGTATAAAAATCATTTGAAAATAGCAGCTCACAATATGCCATATCGCGACGCATAGTGAGCTTGTAGATCGGTAGATCGACAAGCTTGTAGATCGGTAGATCTGTGAGCTTGTACATCGGTAGATCGGCTATTTTCAAAATGCCGAAATGTATAGGGCTGAAGTGGTGAATGTATGTTTTGTAATAATAATCAAAATCTACAAATTAACTAGTAACTAAAGTTTTCAAATAATTGTAGTGGAGTAAAAGTACAATATTTCCCTCTGAGATGTAGTGGAGTAGAAGTAAAAGTACTAAGAATTGGAAATATTCCAGTAAAGTAAAAATTCCAGCACTTCAGTAAATGTACCTAGTTACTTTACACCACTGGTAAATAAATATTCTATTAAGGCCGATGCATGCTCCTTCTGACGTCGGAATGCTCATCCGTGTCGGACAGTCTTTCCGCACTATAGTTCGGAACAACGCACTCTCACTCCCCAAAAGGCATATCGTGACTACATGGGACAAATGTGACCAAACGTCAAACATTTGACTGGAAGGAAGGGGGTAGCCTGGGATCAATACCATTTTCGGGTTTCTGATCCGGTCAGGCGGCCGGAACCCACACAAGCCGGAACCCTCTGCGATTTGGGTCTGGCCCCGCTCCGTTGTGAATCCATTTCCTGCTCCTGAAGTCTGGGGTGACCAATCAGGGTCCAGTTTTTAAATATGGGAGACTGTGGTATTGGTAGTTGTTTGTAGGTCTAACCAATTGCGTGCAGAGCCATCCTTTTGATCCCGCCCCTTGGGGAAAACAAACGTCCTCATAGAACAACCAGACTCATATCCACGCAGTGATATAATCTGGCCACGCGAGGCTAGGTATTAGCAACGAATATACTTACAGTACCAAAGTAATAGTACTCACAAAGTAGACAATAGCAGATCTATAGATTCAGTTTAAAATAGTTATACAAAGCGACTTGTAACTATAATTGTACTACTGGAGTAAAAAGTACGATATTTCTATAAAGTATTCGCTCAAATAAAATAACAGTACCTCAAAACTGCACTCAAGTACATTACCTTTTTGTAAATGCTAAATGTATAAAAATAAAAGAAATACACATTTTGAAACATAGGGACACCATACATGTTTATTTAAATTGTGATATTACCAGATATAAATATCAAACATGTCCAAAAGAAAAGCATGTATTTAATGCATGACCTGAGGTTTTTTTTTGTTTGTTTTTTTGATTTTCTATTGTTAATTATATCCCCATTATGACCAGGGACGTCACGGGCTCTCAGAAGGTGGGGGGGGATGGACTTTCGGTGGACGATACCCCTTATTTTACACTTTGGCTATTCAAAAATAGCAGATCTACAAGATCATAGTGCGGCACCGAGTGCCGCGCTATGAGCTTGTAGATCTGCTATTTTTGAAAAATCGTGAAAAACATTTGTAACTGTCAAATGTAAAAAAAAAAAAATATTTTCAAAATGTTGCGTTTTTTGGGCGGATTTTTTTCGTGTATTGGTTACTTTATTTCGGTTTTAGGGTTAGGGTTAGGGTTAGGTTATTTAATTCTTATTTTTGCCTGATTTTACCGATTTATTATCACAAAAAAAAAAATATATATATATATATATATATAATATATATATATATATAATTTTTTATTTATTTTTTATTTTTTTTTAAAGTGGGGGGTATGAAATCACGGATCTATGTGAGTGAGGGTGTCGCGTCGTACACACAGTGAATGGCCGTGACGCCCCTGATTGTGATCACTGTGATCTAGGAATGTGGAAAAAATATAATAATTCAGGTCTTCTTTAATAATGTTTAGAGAGGTTGTAAAAAATAAATACAAAAAACATCTACTGTATTTGGAATGTTTAGTGTGAAAAATATACCAGTGAAAGATTGTATATAAAAAAAAACTATTCTTTAATTGAAAGTTACTCAGTAGGCTATGAGTTAAAACACAGTCCCATGAAGATAATGGAGGCTGTCTGTCAGGATCAAACTCTTAGGCTATTAATCCATTAAGACTCTGTGTAACCACTTTAACAATTATGTTTATACTTTGGCTGTTCAAAAATAGCAGATCTACAAGCTCATAGCGCTATGAGCTTGTAGATCTGCATTTATTTTTTAAATCGTGAACATTTGTGCACATTTTTGAATATATAGTATATTTTTTCAAGGGAACATTTTTAACTCAAATCTTTGCTCCTGGACGGGGTCCCTGGAACAACATATTTTGAGATGGGGGTCCGCGTCCAAATACATATAATTTTGGGGGTCTTTGACATGAAAAAGTATTTTTCCAGGGTAGCCTGGTAAACCCTCTCTCCGGAAATCTCATTTCCATTTGAT
Organism: Gymnoscopelus microlampas; assembly: GCF_963454915.1. Classification (NCBI taxonomy): domain Eukaryota; kingdom Metazoa; phylum Chordata; class Actinopteri; order Myctophiformes; family Myctophidae; genus Gymnoscopelus; species Gymnoscopelus microlampas. Next base: position 57,861,005 of record NC_139940.1, read on the forward strand.
TTCAGGAATGGAAATGAGATTTCCGGAGGGAGGGTTTACCAGGCTAGTTCCAGGGACCCTCAGAAGCAAAGATTTGAGTTAAAAATGTAGTTTAAAAAATATATATATATTCAAAGATTTGCAAAAAAAAATGAGATTGAAAAAAAAAATAGCAGATCTACAAGCTCATAGTGCGGCACTCGGTGCCGCACTATGAGCTTGTATATCTGCTATTTTTGAAGTATAAAATAATGGTTATAGGCAAAAATCTACAATGGCACAGATGTGATTGAATGGGTAAAAAGATCTGCAAGCTTTTTATTTTTTACCTTTTTTCTTATCCCGCGGGGGAACTTCAGTTTCCAGCTTCACCCAGCTGAGGGCTGCCCACAGAGGAGTGTGGAGGGGGGGAGCGGTTAAGGGTTAAGTGTCTTGCTCAGACAGAGGCCTTCACATTGCTGAGGCCTTGGGAATCGAACCTTGGACTTTGGGTTTGCCAGGCTCTCTATAACCATTCAGCTGTGGCTGCCCCCAAGCTTACAATGCATTGCAATACGACACATTGTCAGCTTGTAGATCGGCTATCTTTGGCGCGCTGTATGGCAGAGTGTAAGTTAAGCATTACTTAAGCCAGGGGTGATGCAACTTGCTTATATCGTCGGGCCATTCTACAGTATGTCACACAAAAGTAGCAAAAATAGCCGATCTACAAGCTCAAAACGTGTCGCAGTGCAACGCGTTTTAAGCTTGTAGATCTATTTTTGAAATGGAATCCAGATTTCATTTTTTTGTGCCATTTTTTAATTGGAATCCCGAAACTTAACATTTTTATTTCATTTCAAATGCATTTAGTTATACTGATGTTAACTTTATGAACTTAAATACAAATACATTGGACGTAAAAAAGACAATAGAATTTTAATACTAGTCACTAGCTACTAATATAGACTGAAGTAATTAACGCGGGTCATGTTTGCATGTTTGGAATTGTGACAGCTGAAATCAATAATATATCAGTATTCCGATATCAACCTGCGGTATGGCCGCATTAACTGAAGGTGGGTGCCGCATGTGGCCCCCGGGCCGCCAGTTGCCCATGTATGACTTATGTTGTTATGTCATTACCCCAACAACCAGTCCAGATATGAATGATTAATAACAGTGTGGACAGTCGGTCTTAAAGATCAGATTTAATAACAGAGTGGACAGTCGGTCTTAAAGATCAGATTTAATAACAGTGTGGACAGTCAGTATTAAATATCAGATTCAATAACAGTGGACAGTCAATCCTAAAGATGACATTTGAACCAGAAATGGGACGTGGCTGCAGTCTGAACAAAGCCCGGTGTGTTCACACTGAATGTGTGTTGAAATGCTTTGTGTCCAGACTTCTGTTTCGATGCACATTGTGTGGCGACATTAGTTTCTCAAGATGTTCTTGTGAAAGTAACTTGTGGGGCTCTTGTGGGGAAGGCTGCATCTTCTTCCCCTCTGTCCTGACTGTTTCCCCTTTATAAAACCGACAACAACAACAATAACAACAGAAGCGCATTCAAATGTTGAGTTATTTGTTCACTGGAGTCAGGCCTTATACTGACTCCAACCCTCTTCAACCCATTAAGATCGGGAACACATCTGTGTCATTTTTAGATTTATTTGGCTATTAAAAAATAGCAGATATACAAGCTCATAGCACGGCACTCGGCCCGCTATTTTTTTTAAATGTGTGCAAATCTTTGAATAATGTATTTTTTTAAACGAACATTTGTAAACATGTTTTGTTCCAGGGACTTCCAGAAGAAAAGATTCGAGTTACAAATGTTTGTTTTAAAATATATGTATATTTATAGATGTGCACACATTTTCACGATTTGTCCAAAAATAGCAGATCTACAAGCTCATAGCTTGTAGATCTGCTATTTTTGAATAGCCAAATAAATCTAAAGTGACACAGATGCGTTCCCGGTCTTAAAGGGTTAATGTTTTACCTCACAATGTAGAAATAGGCTGTTACAAGTCAAATCCTGTATTCAAAATGTTACTTGAGTTAAAGTACAAAAAGTATTGACATCAAAATACAGTACCAAAGTAAAAGTACTAAAATCTTTAAAAAAAAAAAAAAAAAAAAAAAGTATGTTTTTGAGTAAATGTACTTTCCACCACTGATGGAAATGTTTGGACAGATAATTGTATTAGCTGTTGTGGTGATGTATTCACTGTAGTATTATTGTATGTCCAGAACTGTCAAGAAATGAAAAAAAAGCTTTGTTCCAATGGATACAATGTAAATTAATTATTATTTAGCCACAAGCTCTTTTCATTGGTCCAGTTATTTATAAAGCTATGACAAAAAAAGAAAGTTGAAATAATATGCTCAATGCCCAATGATATGCTCTCGCACACACCATGTCTGGAACGTTCTCATTGTTTGTTTTCCCTTGTTTTCTCTTTGTTTTCTTATCTTACAGACTAAGATAAGTTCACGAGCTGAAGACTTTTACTATTGTTTTCTCATCAAATCAAATGTGGAGATATTGAATTACCTCTGTGTTTTGTTTTACTGTTTTAGAAGAGTGAAGAATGTTTTTAAGTTACTTCACTTGGGGCCAGTTGTCAGTGAAATAGCCGACAGTATGAAGTTGTTCAAATATATATATTTTTTTGTTTGTCTAATGTCTGTGCTCTTCTTTGATTGTGTGTCTCGCAGAGGCTTAAATAAATAAACACTTCTCTTGTCTGTTCTTTGTACCCTGCTCTTTATAACGGCAGATTGTTTGCTGTTCAGACGGACGGACAGGCAGGCAGGCAGATAATAGGCTCTATGCACAGCAGCCATCTTATCACTTCCTTCCCGGGTGTTACCAATGATACTAATGAAGGCTCTGTTCCATTTAGTGTAGCACAGTGGTTTCCACAACCCCCATAACTCTGAGAGTACAAATGGAACCAAATGGACCCTTACGGGTCCATTTGGTTCCATTTGTACACTCTCAGAGTTACACACCCATAAGGGGCCATTTGGAAGCCAACTCCCTGGACTCCAACTTTAGAACCACTGGTGTAGCAGAGTGTTTCCAGTGAGTCAACATGTACAATATCAGCACCCTGACTCTGTTTGACCAGAATGGAACAGAGCCTTCATTAGTATCATTGGTAAAACCTGTGAATAGAGCCTATGATGCCACCAGCTGGACAAAGCTGGAACTGTTGCAAGCTGTTGTCATAGAAACATGTCAAACAAGCTTGTCTTGTCAACAACAGATGTTTTTTCCACGTCGTTTAAAGCCAAATGACACCTTCACGTAGCCTAATTCAACACTAAATCAACTTGCAATAAGACATTGATGTGGTGTTGTTGTCGTTATTGAGAGATGATGGCAGCTTCAGACAAACTGGATGTGGGAGCATTGAGCCCTGAGCAGCAGGACAAACTGAGACAGTTTAAGGTAAATATCAGTGGTGGGAAAAGTACTCCATTTATTTTTACTTAAGTAAAAGTATCAATACTGCAATGTAGAAATACTCTGCCGCAAGTATGAAAGTCCGGAATTCAACATTTACAACATGTATGTATGGAGAATGTGCCATTTCACAAGTTAAAAAAAAAACAGCAACATTTGAAAATAGCAGATCTACAAGCTCACAATGTGTCGCGATGCAACACATTTTGAGCTTGTAGATCTGCTATTTTCAAGCAGCTGACGTATATGTTTGAAGTGCTCATGAGTCATGTGGCCCATAGTTGCTTCTTTTGGGCTTGTTTTCCTAGACCAGTGGTTGCTTGTTTCTCTCACAGAATCTGGCAACGCTGGTGATGACGTTTTAGCTGCACAACTGCCCCTCAATATGATTGTTTACGTCCTAAATGTTACAAAAAACATGAAATCGTTTTGAGAAAAAATAAATGCTGCTATTTGTTCCTAAGCGACTGCAAAAGACTGCTGCTATTTGTTTCAAAAAGCTTTAAAAGAAGGCCAGAACCTTTACAGAACGTGAATGTGCCTATAACCACATTTCCGGTTCAGAACGGATACGGAAACGTTATGTTTGTTTTCATGTATGTGGACGTGGTGAACATCCGGATGCAGTAGGCGGAATTTTATGAGTGCTAGGAATCAAGAAATTACAAATAATTATTTATTGCTAGAATTGTTCATACATTAGGCATTTAAGTGCCAGAATAATTGATTAGTGGACAAGTAGATCATTTATATAGATCTATTAGATTAAAATAAATAGTTTTGATTGGATCTTTACTACTGTCAATCAAGTCATACGGAAGTAATGTGACGTGACGTCACGGGTATAGAAAAGTTAAATAAAAGTGTCGTTCTCAACAAATACTCATCGAAAAATGACCAAACTAGTATGTAAATACTCAGAATATTTACAGGTTTTTGTGGGTGGTGGCGTGTGGTCTTTTGCATTTCAATCAAGCTTCTTAGCGCACGTTTTGGAATGCCAATGCATTATCAATGGCCTGCCTATGACGGCACAATGTGTCGTCTTTGGACCTCAATGAATGTGTATTGGTGACCGTGGAAGGCGCATTATGAAGTCGCCGGAAACGGAGCGATGTGCCGTCTTTGGACCGCATTCAATGTCAATGGGTGGCCGAGGAAGGCGCATTATGAAGTCGCCGGCGGCCGACGAAGGCACACCTTGCAGTCTTGGGGTTCTGACAAATAGGCAATATGTGCCTTCTTCGGAGTGAGACTGTGTTGGCCAGGGATCCCCATAAAGAGAAGGTTTTTACGGCTCTCTAGCAGTGATTCTCAACCATGTTAATTACAAGGACCCCCAGTTTAACATGCATTAGGCGACGGACCCCATTTAATGGCATGTATACCTCTGGGACCCCAATTCATATTGTATAATCAATGTTGATTTAACTCTGAGAGTGGAACCAAATGGAACCAAATGGACCCGTCCATTTGTACACTCTCAGAGTTACACACCCATAAGGGTCCATTTGGTTCCTGTCCATCATTTAGCTGGGGACCCCCTGGAACCCCCTCAAGTACCCCTGGGGGTCCCCGGACCCCACTTTGAGAAGTGTTTGATGTATGTTTTGTAAAAATAATCAGTAGTAACTAAAGTTTTGTAATATTTGTAGTGGAGTAAAAAGCACAATATTTGCCTCTGAGATGTAGTGGAATAGAAGTAATGAAAACAGTTTTTTGTATCATTCTTTAGGCGCTATTTTAGTACAAAGTGTATTTTACATGTAAAACATTCAACGTTCACCACAAGGTTCTGTTAGTTCTCTTCTTTCCACAATGTACGAAACGACCAGTAATAAAAAAAGCCCTGCTGCTACACTGAGATTGGTGACCTATCGAATTCAGTGACTCCCAGAGGTCGCTGTTTTGTATGTTTATGGAGCTGATTGCAAGCAGCTGTGTTTTAAACTCATGTTTACAAGCAGTGGTGCAAAGTAACTAAGTACATGTACCCAAGTACTGTACTTAAAGGACGACTTCACCACTTTTCAACATATCTTCATATAATAGGTCCTCACTAATGCTCATGATAAAATGGTACAATTTTTTTCTAATCAGTCTGTGTCTCAGAGGAGGGCTGTAGACAGTTCAGAAACCCGTCTACCAGTGACATCATCGATGGGGAATCCAAGCTAATAGAAACTGCAGGCTTTGTATTCCTGGAAAGTTGCAATGCAATAATATATCCCATTGTTCTCGCCTTAATAAAAATCTGAATAAAAAAATTGTAATCTTTTTTGGGGAAAAAATCCTGCCTAACGATGATGTCACTGGTAGACGGGTTTCTGGACTGTCCACAGCCCTCCTATGAGACACAGACCAAGTAGAAAAAAATTGTATCATTTTATCATGAGCATTAGTGAGGACCTATTATATGAAGATATGTTGAAAAGTGGTGAAGTCGTCCTTTAAGTACAATTTTGAGGTATTTTTAGTATTTCAAAAAATCTTTATTTGATAGTTTCCTATTTCAAGCAACTACAATGTCTTCCTCTTGTTTAAAAGCTTACATGTATATAGCGCATATATGCATTAACACTTTCAGTGCATCTGCTATCAAAAACACTAACATTTACTCCTACAATCACCTGTGCTTTATCAAGTTGCACTATAATGAATGCACAACTGCACATACAATTCAATTTAATCCTGTCCTCCACCAGAAACGTTAGACAAGCTAGCCGATATGGTACACCTCAAAAGACAGTATTTAGCCCCATTATCAGTGGTGGAAAAAGTACTCAAATGTTTTACTTAAGTAAAAGTATCAATACTGCAATGTAAACGTCCGGAATTCAAAATTTAATTTAGTAAAAGTATGGTATCAAAATGTACTTAAAGTACTAAAATGTTTGAAAATAGCAGATCTACAAGCTCACAACGCGCCGCATCGCGACGCGTTGTGAGCTTTTAGATCTGCTATTTTCAAATAGCCTAGGTATAAAATAGGGCTAAAGTGGTTAATGTATGTTTTATAATGTAATAATTTATATCTGCAAAGTAACTACTGTAGTAACTACAGTTTTCAAATAATTGTAGTGGAGTAAAAGTTACAATATTTGCCTTTGAGATGTAGTGGAGTAGAAGTAAAAGTATAGACAATTGGAAATACTCCAGTAAAGTAAAAGTACCTCAAAATTATACTTAAGTACAGTGCTTGAGTAAATGTACTTTGCAGTCAACTTTACACCACTGCAATACAATCATGCACACAAAGGCTAAAACGGGAGGCATGCGTTAATCCGACAGACCTTTTCTCCGACTATGTGGCATCCGCGTGCGGTTAGGGTTAGGGTGCGGGTTTGGTTCGGGTTTACTGTTTAATGTCGGAGCACTGCGCTGTCGGAGGAATGCGCTGTCGGACTAACGTATTGCACCCGGCTAAAACACCTACAGTGGTCACCTATTCACATACGCACCGGAGTCTCTGAAAGGTACCCACCATAACCCACCATAACCTTAGGTTGTGAAAGGTTGGGGGTGTGGCTATGCCTTGGGGGTGTGTTTTAAGTTTTTCATTTTAGGTGGACAGTAGGTGGCAGAAGAGAGCAGAGGAAAGCAATTACTCTACTTGCAGTTTATTTCTTAAAAGCAGAAGTCATTAGAGAACTTATGAATGCAGACAATTTATCATTGAATTAATAAAACAAACTTATGTACTAGAGTATTTCCAATTTCCAGTAGTTTTACTTCATTTTATACATAGGCTATTTGAAAATAGCTGATCTACAAGCTCACAATTTTCACAATGCTATTTTGAAACATTTTACACAACAGTGTATTTTCAAACATTTTACAGTGGTGTAAAGTAACAAATTACATTTACTCAAGTACTGTACATAAGTAAAGATTTTAGGTATTTTTACTTTACTAGATTATTTCCAATTTCCAGTACATTTATTTCTACTCCACTATACATCTCAGAGGCAAATATTGTTCTTTTACTCCACTACAATTATTTGAAAACTTTAGTTGTTACTTTGTAGATTTTGATTATTACAAAACATACATTAACCACTTCAGCCTTATATAAACGTTGGCTATTTAAAAATAGCCATGTGATGCGTTGTGAGCTTATAGATCTGCTATTTTCAAAGGATTTTTATATATTTTGATAACCTGTGAAACGGGACATTCTACATGTATTTTTATGTGGTATATGTGGTGGCTTTTACTTTAAGTAAAATATCTGAGTACTTCTTCCACCACTGAAGAACAACAATTAAAGAACAGAGGATAAGCCAGTGTTTTTATCATTCTTTTTTTTCTCTCTCTCAGTCATAGGAGACAGCTGTTGCGACCAGTGTTGCCAGAGTTTGCGAGAGAAATAAGCAAACAGGTCTATGAAAACAAGCCCAAAAGAGATTGATTATTATAGGCCACATGAGCACATTAAACCTATATGCACCTCAAGTTCTCAAATAAAAAGCAGCCAGCTTCTACCAATATTTACAAGCAACTTTACAGAAAAACAGGTTGCTTATAATAAGCAAACATGGCAACGCTGGTCGCGACCCCTTCCTTTCATTCAGTGAGAGAGGATCATGGTTAACATATGCTAATAGACAGTCAGTGGCTTCAAGCTTGGCCATTGTTGTCACAAAACAAGTTTGGCCACCTTCACACACAGTTAGGTAGGCTACAGTCAGCAGGGAGAGGGGGTTGGGGGAGAATTTAGCTTTTTTTTAAATCATGTTCTCAGTGGTGGAAAAAATGCTCACATTAGCTCAAGCACCCCTCTCTCTCTCTGTCTTCAGTATTAACTGGGTATCAACTGCCTTTTAAGGTCAACCCTAAATGCTTAAGTAAGAGTCCCTCTTGTGGTTAAAGCTGATGTCCAGTGATTTTGCGGCCCGGGTTTAAATCCCACGCTATGAGCTTGCAAATTCCTTGCGGAATGTCCAGTTTTTGTTACCACAATATAAAAATACTCTGTTACAAGTAAAAGGCCTGTGTTAAAAATGTTACTGAGTAAAACTACAAAGTACTGGCATCAAAATATTTTCAAACATTTTACACAACAGTGTATTTTCAAACATTTTACTGTGGTGTAAAGTAACACATTACATTACACAAGTACTGTACATAAGTAAAGATTTTAGGTATTTTTTTTTCTTTACTGGAGTATTTCCCTCTCTCTCTCTCTTTCTCTCTACTTGTTATGCAGAAAGTCCTCTTTCACACGTTATGTCAAAATGTAAAATAGCAGATCTACAAGCTCACAACGTGTAGCTTAGTTCTGCTATTTTTAAATAGACAACTTTATATAAGGTTAATGGTTAATGTATGTTTTGTAATAATAATCAAAATCTACAAAGTAACTAAAGTTTTCAAACACTTGCACATTGTGTGTGTGTGTGTGTGTGTGTGTGTGTGTGTGTGTGTGTGTGTGTGTGTGTGTGTGTGTGTGTGTGTGTGTGTGTGTGTGTGTGTGTGTCTGACAGTGTGTGGGCACAGACAGACAGACAGTAGGGGGAGGTAGGTAGCAGGTAGCAAAACCGGTTATGTTAATGATATACTGTGTAGCCTACACTACAGTATTCCAAATAAGCTGAGGAACTCTGGTATCAGGTTCCCCTCCCCCCTACAGTACCTCTGTTCCCAGCACACCGTGGAACCACACGTTCCACGGTGTGGTTCCACGGTTACTGCCGGACCCCCGGCAGTAACTCTGAGGACCCTCTAGGGGTCTCGGACCTCCTGTCGAAGACCCCTGATTTAACACTCTCTCTCTCTCTCTCTCTCTCTCTCTCTCTCTCTCTCTCTCTCTCTCTCTCTCTCTCTCTCTCTCTCTCTCTCTCTCTCCCCTGTCGAAGACCCCTGATTTAACTCTCTCTCTCTCTCTCTCTCTCTCTCTCTCTCTCTCTCTCTTGAAATCCGCGGGCTAATAAGTGTCAATTTGGGGGTCCTTCACATGAAAAAGTTTGAGAACCACTGCTCTGATCTCCTCTCCTCTCTCCCCCCTTGCACTTTGGCTAATTAATATTGACTGTTGTAAGTGAAAAGGTTAAGAAATGTTCAAAAAGTTTACTGTTTCAGTTTTTGAGAGGCTGCAGCCAGTGTGTGCAGTTCAGATTTATGTTGTTCCTGTAAGGATAATTATTGTTCCAATTCCAAATATGGAATCTGTAGCAGCAAAATACTTAAAAAGATAAAAACTGTTTTCTATTGTTCAATTAAATTGGATTCAGTTCTAAAAGGCTAAAAACTGTACACGTCTTTTTTTTTTAGGGGGGGGCACGGGGAAAGTAATATAAAGTAACATGTAATATATTACTCTTGATTCCAAGTAATAAGTTATATAATATTATTACTTTTCAAAGGAGTAATAAGTAATAGGTAACATATTACTCTCCTAAGTAATATAGCCCAACACTGATTATAAAACATATACATTAACCACTTTAGCCCTATATTATACCATGGCCATTAGAAAATAGACGATCTACAAGCTCGTAGATCGGCTACTTTCAAACATTTCAGTACTTACTTTTGGTACTTTAAGTATATTTTGATGCCAATACTTTGTACTTTTACTCAAGTAACATTTTGAACACAGGCCTTACTTACTTTTTTAAAATACATTTTGATACCAAGCGCCACCTCGTGGCTGGACGGCCACACTACACTTTCTAATTATTTCAATGGGAGGCGCTAAGAATCTGTGGGCGTCAACTTTGAAAGGTACCTAAAGAAACCTTTGAAAACCTCTGATGTCCAATAGGTGGCCGTTTGAAGATCGTGCATGAATGAACAGGTGACCACTGTACAGCAGCACTAATGGCTGCGGCAGCAGCATGAGCAATTCTTTTTTTTTTTTTTTTTGGTCTGAGCTTTGATGCCATTTCCCTGGGTGACGATCTCCGGGGAGGTGATGATGGTGTGGAGGCGGGACAAGTCGGCTGGCTCATCCGCCGTGCTTCTTCTCCTGTCGTTGCATTGCATGGATGCGCTGCAGGTGCCGACCTCGCATAGCCGGGTGACGCAGTGCAGGTAGTAGGTGGAGACGGCCTCGTTCCGCTGCTCCGTGAAGCGGAAAGCCGGGAAGGAGAAGCGGGCGCTCTGGCCGACGCCGTTCTGGATCACGCTGGTGAAGTCGTCCCTGTGGCAGGGTACGAACAGGTTGTGGATGCCGGAGCTGCCAGGAAGCGGGGAGATTGAGGCGTAGCACCGGTCCAGAAGCACGTTGTACCGGCCCGTCAAGTTGGTGGCCTTCACCTCCACGTAGATGTAGGTCCTCAGCTCGATTCCATTCTCTGGCATCACCAGGGGGCTTGCGTACTGTTCATCGCTGAACAGTCCCATGCGCAGGGTGCTGACGAAGCTGCCAATGTCGTCCCTCAATGCGATAGAGGAAGCTGACACGTCGATCTGGGTGTTGTTGATCAGGTAATCTAAGGGGTAGGCGCAGTAGTAATGGTACTTCATCTCAGCATTGTAGGTGGTTGTCCCTGTGGTGGGATCAGAGGATCGCACAATGCCACTGATGTGGACTGCCTCAATGTTGGACAAGTCTAAGAACACCCCTGTGCCGGCAGCGCCGGTGGTCCTGAAGTGACTTCCACAGGCATGGGTATTGATCAAGGGGAGGTTGAAACGCACCACGGGTGGAGATACAGATGTATCCAGGGTTCCCCTGCAGGCTGCCTCCGAATGATTGTTCACAATCATCAGTGACTCGTTGTAGCCGGTGTAGACGACAGGGCAGGCTTGGATTGCCAGACTGATGGATTTGGTGCCACATGTCACCTCGATGTCAGTGACTTCTGGTCGCCGTACTTCTCCCATTGCATCACAGTCACTCAATGTCAGCTGACTACTTCTGCCTATGATGGTGGCAACAATTAAAATAATGTGAAAATTCATCTTGCTCTACAGCAGGCTTTCCGCGCATGTGACTAGATACCTCGTTTAGTCAGCTCTGAAGGCAAATGCAGGTTGATGCTGGTGATGGGTGTTCAGGAGTCTTTTATTGTGTGTCTCCTTTGCCGCTATTGGCTCAAAAGAAGGTTGAACCACCCAGCTACTTTATGTTAACAATTGCATTGTATTTTAAGGAGAAGGGTGGCAGCGTGGTTTCATACCCTGAGGGCAACAATGTGGAATCTGAAGCACATTATTTTCAAAATATAGATATCTATGACCTGGGTAACAGACAGGCTAAGCCGTCATGAATTAACTTAATGTACAGTAAGTACAGCAACCCAGTTGTATTGACACAAATGTGATATCGGTCAAAAGGTTTAAACTCAAACAAGCTTGAGTTAATTTCCATTGAGGTCCTTTGAGCGTAAATGTGTGTATGTTAACTGAGTGCCATGTGTTGGGGTTGGGGTGGGCGTAGCACTATAGAGTGCACTATAGAGTGACTATAGAGATCATGTGTACCGATTTGTGTGAAATTTGGATAAAGGCTTAATATCAAAAAATGTGTTTTACATAAGTCGGCCTCCTGGTGGCGCTTTAAAAGGCAGATGCAGGGCAAAGGTTTTTCCTTGGCCTCTAGCGAGTGTGCATACAAAGTTTTACACAGATCGGTGCAGTTATAGGTAAAATCACCTTGGCCTGTTATAGCACCACCATGAGGCTGATTTGAAATGTGGGAAAAGTGGCATTTCTTCCTCGGCCTAGTGGGAATGTGCGTGCAAGATTTCACAGAATTTGCAAGCTGCGTTCATGATTTGAGGCATTTTGTTGAAAACGGAGCACGCCTGCAAACTTTGGAAACCATTTTTAGCCAATCAGGAATCTGGAATATGAAAAATCTGAAAGACCCCTTTGGTTTAATGACTATAGAGATACTGTGTACCGATTTGCAGGATTTTTGGACAAAATCTGTAGGAGTACTGTCAAAAAAATGTGTTTTGCACAAATTAATATAATATAATATACAACAATACATTACAAAAACATAAAATCATACATAGAGGCTGACTCTCCAGTGTTTACGCAGCCTGGACGAGCACCGGAGACAGCTCTTCCCAGGATTGATTATATCCTCAATAATACTGTTCCGGGACTCATCCAGGCGAGACATGAAACCATACATGGAGTGTCTTAAGAAAGCCTCACAGGTGTGGATTCCACATGTCACAAACAAGTGACTGGCACTATGCCATCTAGGGACATTGGAGTAGTATCCTCAGGGCATCACTGTATGCCATCTTAAGCCTCCGCATACTACCCTTCTTGTTTGTGCACCACAGGAAAGCTGTATACATGGGAGTACAGAATGCTTTAAGAAGTGCACATTGGACAGGATCAGAGCACATACTGAACCTGCGTGAAGCCGCATATTGGCCTGGGCATAGAGTATGCGGCACTGCCTAGAGATATCTCTATCATCATGGAGATTGTCAGTACAAATGTGGCCACGGTACTTGATTTCCTGGCACTCTGATAGACGTCTATCACATAGGTAAAAGGCTGGGAAAGACGATTTCTTGTCTCATGGCTTCTCACTATCATGACACTACTCTTTTTTGCATTATAAATGATGTCATGATCATTGCCATCATTTGAGCAAACTTTCAATAGCTGCTGTAACCCTCCACTGTATAGACTTAGGACGACCAGGTGATCAGCATACATAATGTGATTGATGATAGAGTTACCTAAGACAGCCCGTGTTGCACTTATTTAACTCAATGGATAGATCATTCATGTAAACGTTGAACAAAACGGGAGACAAAATCCCCCCCTTGGCGTACACCATTGCTAACAGAAAAATGGGCAGATGTAACATTACCCCATTTGACCTGCGTTTTCTGATTTGCGTACCACAACACCTGTATACGCACAATGTGTTTAGGTGTGCCTCTATCAAGCAGCTTTTGAAACAGTTTGTAGTGGTTAATCCTGTCAAACGCCCAAGGCGCATCAATGAAGCATAGGAAGACAGTGGAATAATGGCTTGTAGCTGGCAAATCAATTCTTTAAGTGCAAAAATGCATAAGTCTGCGCCGTGGCTCTTTTTAAATCAAAACTGGTTATCTGCAGTCAAGACAACCATTTCAAGGCGCACGCGCATGATTCTTGCCAAAACTTTGGAGAGGATGCTGGCCAGAGCGATAGGTCTATAGTTATCAATGCTGTTTAGTTTACCTGTCTTGTCTTTAAGGACAGGCACTAATTGTACAGAGGTGATTGACTCTGGAAGGACACCATGACCCAACAGACCTGTAAAACACATGGCCAGTAAAGGGCAGATTGTACTGCTTGCAAATTTGAGGTGTTCTGCTGTGATGTGAGCCATGCCACATGCCTTGTTGGTATCTAGCATCCTAATGGCATCAACCACATCATCAGACCTGATCAATAGATTTTCAGATGGGTCAACACGATGTACTGCCACAGTGCCACTTTTTACACAGTTGTGATAGTGTTTTCTCCACACCTCAACTGGGACACATGCACCCTATATGTTAGAGGGTACGGATGTTTTACTGTCGTTCATGACTTCGACCTCTTTCCAAAAATCATTAAAAAAACACGAGGTATTCTACCCCAAGTTATTTTTTTAGCAGAGGTCAGTGGTGGACTCCCCAGCACCATGAAAATTCACATGTAAAGAGTTCAGTTTATCCAGGTCTGCTTAGAGAGCCAGGTCTCCTGTAGGCATATTATGTCGCACTCCTCTAAGAGAGAGTCAACAACCAAGCGTCTTGCTTTATCAGCAACACTGTGTCCTACACGGAGGCCACGGGCGTAGGGTTCTGAGGTATTGACCCCACAACAGCACACCCCACAACAGTTAGCCACTTTCGTCTGGAATAATCATTTATTGCAATGGCATTGCATTCAGTTTGGCGATGTGACTCTAGCTCCTGTGATACTACAGATTATCTGTGCAAGCATGACATAGAATATCTGAGATCACAACCCCCCCCCCCCCCCCCCCCCAAGCAGAACAGTTATTGCTTAACACGAACCCTTTAGTTAACCTATTAGTTAACCCATTTAGACCTTTTAGGGAACGCCTTTGTGTCATTTTAGTTGTTGCTACAGTATATATCGCCGTTGTCGGGAAGAAACCTCTTCATCTCCATATTCTGGAAACCTTTTGTGTTTTTTCGTTAATGAACGTCCTTCTTGATCACACTACAGCGTCACACAAAAGCATCAAAAGTAGCAGGTCCTTTGAGCTTGTAGATCTGCTACTTTTGCTATTTTCGAATTTGAATCTTGAAAAGTCACAGTTTTGGACATATGAGGTTTCCACCCGACAGAGACGATATATAGAAACATAATACATTTTGGGGATTTTTTTCAGAAAACGTAGGTAGGATTTAGAAGGCGTGAAGAGACCAAATTAAATGGGAAATAGCCTATTGTACTTATTTGCATCAGGCAATACTACTTAGGTGTCCTACCAGACACCAGCGTCTAAATGTCTCAATGGAAGACGTTTCCCAACTCACAAACAAGTTTATAACAAGCTTTTAACCAAAATAACCCCTAACAAATTATGTATATATACATTATTTATTTATGTATATATTATTATTGTAGATCTGCTATTTTCAAAAATAATCTCGAGTTCCCTGGAACTAAACATTTTCAGATGGGGGTCCGCAGTGAAATACATTATTAATGTGGGGGTCCTTGACCCCGAAAAAATGTGAGGATCACCACTAATGCATATCAAACTGGGTTTCTTGAATAGGCTCTATGCACAGCAGCCATATTATCACTTCCTTCACAGGTGTTACCAATGATACTAATGAAGGCTCTGTTCCATTTAGTCTAGCACAGTGGTTTCCACGACCCCCATAACTCTGCGAGTGTACAAATGGAACCAAATGGACGGGTCCATTTGGTTCCATTTGTACACTCTCAGAGTTACACACCTGTAAGGGGCCATTGGAAGCCCATGAGGGTCCCTGGACCCCAACTGTAGACCCACTGGTGTAACAGAGTGTTTCCAGTGAGCCAACATGCACAATATCAGCACCCTGACTCTGTTTGACCAGAATGGAACAGAGCCTTCATTAGTATCATTGGTAACACCGGTGTTCACTCTCCATTCCGACATCTCACCACTCCGACTAGTGGCTTCCGCGTGCGGTTAAGGTTAGGGTTAGGGTTAGGTATAGGGTTCGTCAACGTCGGAAAGGCGACATGTCGGAAAGGAGAAATGCACCCGGTAACACCTGTGAATGTCTTCATAATATGGCTGCTGTGAATAGAGCCTATTTAAATGAAAATGCTTTAGTATCACTGGTCTAAATAGCACTCATGTGTAAATGTGTTTTAATGTCCAGATAGAAACCCGTGTGAACAACGAGAAGTACCTGAGGTCACATCCAGAAGTGGAGATGCTCATCAGTGGCTTTTTGAGGTTTGTAGATCTGCTATTTTTTTTGGGTGGGGGGGGGGGGGGGGGGTGATAGTGCTTTACTACTATAATTACATTTTGTGAATACATTTATAATTTTACTCAAGTAAAAGTTTGAATACAGACGATTTACTTGTAACCAGTGGTGGAAAAAGTACTCAAATTCTTTACTTAAGTAAAAGTATCAACACTGCAATGTAGAAATACTCTTTTACTATAAGTAAAAGTCTGGAATTCTAAATTTACCTGAGTAAAGGTACAGAAGTATTGCTATCAAAATGTACTTAAAGTACCAAAAGTAGAAAGTACTCATTATGCAGAAGTTTTCAAATGTATAGAATGTGTTTTGAAAATAGCAGATCTACAAGCTGACAATGTGACAAATTGTGAGCTTGTAGATCGGCTATTTTCAAATGGTCGAAATCTATATTGGACTGAAGTGGTTAATGTAGGTAGAAGTAAAAGTATTGAAAATTGTAAATACTCAAGTAAAGTAAAGAAATACCTCAAAATTGTGCTTGAGTACACTACTTGAGTAAATGTACTTAGTTACTTTACACCACTGCGTGTAACAGAGCATTTCTACATTGTGTTGGCTATTGGTACTTTTACTTGAGTAAAGAGATCAGATTACTTGTTCCAGCACTGTGCACACTACATTTTCACCATGCTTTCACAGAGAGGTGTTTGTGAAGAGGCCTGATGACATTCCACAGTTTGCAGCAGGTGAGACATGATACCAATTTGCACCCAGATGATATTGATTCATTCAAAAAACATTGCTTATCCACAAGGAAGGTACATCATGTTATTTAGATAGGATGTTGTTTAGACCAGTGGCTCGAGACTAGTGAACTACAGTGAAAATAGCCAATCTACCAGCTCATAACGCATTGCGATGCGACACGTTATGAGCTTGTAGAAATGCTATTTTAAGTACTTTTAAAGTATTATTAGCAGCAGTACAAAGCATTGGTATCAAAATATACTTAAAGGGTAAGACCACTTTGGTAGAGGTTTGGGTTGTGTAGTTACCTTGCCATGATGTAACTCCAAAGGTGGGCAAGAAATAAAAAAAAAATGCTCCATTGATTAGAAATTGATAATTCAAAATATGCTCCCCATTGACTTACATTGTACGGTAAAACAGCTCTCAAAGTCACTCTTTTAGCACATAAATGAACCCAAACGTAGCTGATTCAGACAATATAGAACATCACCAAACCCAGTACTGTTTATTTTTTTATTAAAAATGTCAACTTCCTGTTGATTTTACTATTTGAAGATCTGGATCCGGATCCGCCGATCCAGTCCGGGTTTTCTACTTATTAAAAATGGCAAAATCAACAGGAAGTTGACATTTTTATTTAAAAAAAAAACAGTACTGGGTTTGGTGATGTTCTATATTGTCTGAATCAACTTTGTTTGCGTTCGTTTTTGTGCTAAAAGAGTGACTTTGAGAGCAGTTTTACCGTACAATGTAAGTCAATGGGGAGCATATTTTGAATTATCAATTTCTAATCAATGGAGCAATTATTTTTTATTTCTTGCCCACCTTTGGAGTTACATCATGGCAAGGTAACTACACAACCCAAACCTCTACCAAAGTGGTCTTGCCCTTTAAAGTACAAAAGTAAAAGTACTCACAGTATGTCCCGGCCATTTCACACGTTTTCAAAAGTATGGAAATAGCCGATCTACAAGCTCACAATGCGTCTTGTAGATCGGCTAATTTCAATTGGCCGAAATGTATATACTAGGGCTGAAGTGGTTAATGTATGTTTTGTAATAATAATCAAAATCTACAAAGTAACTAGTAACTAAAGTTTTCAAATAATTGTAGTGGAGTAAAAGTATAATATTTGCCCCTGAGATGTAGTGGAGTAGAAGTACAGAAAATTTGAAATACTCCAGAAAAGTAAAAATCAGAATACCTCAATTGTACTTGAGTACATGTACGTACGTAGTTACTTTACATCACTGATTATTATTATTATGATTATTATGATTATTATTAACAACAACAACAACAACACATGTATGCTTTCATTTCAGGATACTTCACCAGAGCAGACCTGAGTTCAACCACCCAGTCCAGAGAGCAGACAAACACACAATGAGACACTGCTGATGTCTACATCATAACGACAGCAAAAACTAGCAGATCTACAAGCTCTCAACGCGTCACAATGCTGCATGTTGTGAGCTTGTAGATCGGCTATTTTGTGCATAACTTAGTATTAATCAGGCTAAACAGTTCTATGTTGCTCTGTGTATCGTGCCTAGCTGTGTATGAGGCCTTTTAGATATGGTTTATTTAAAGTAATGGTCTGTGGTGTCAATATGGTTCCCCTAATCCAGGGGTCTTCAATGTTTCTCAGGCCAAGGACCCCTTTGCTCAGAGTGAGATGAAGCAGGGACCCCCACTATATTGTCCAATATTATGTTGCAGATTGAACTTTTTCATATAGCTTCATAGCCTTGTTTGACAGCACTATCGTCAGTGTTGTGTAAATGAATGTTTCATTCATGTTAATGTGTATTTTCAGACATTTAACCACTTAAACTGTCACTACTTTGTAAACTTCACCTTTGGCTCTGTACTTGGTCTGCTCTTTTCCCCTCGGCGGGTTCAATGGAATTTTGAATTTTGCAGCAGCAGCCATATTGCATCCTTTTCTGCTCCACTTCTGCTAAAGTGGAAATCTGTAACTTATGTCGTAATTGGGATTCGAACCTGGGTTTCCCTCAAGAGACATCAAATGTGTAGCAACCACTAACTATTAGGGCGGCCATAGCTGGGCGGCCCTACGGTTCTATAACTAGAGACGGATGGTAATGTGTTTAACAGAGGACTCAAATTATGGTTGAAATCAAATCAACTGTGCTCACATGTATAGACGAATCCACAGACGCGCTGCCTGTAGGCGGCCATTGCTGCGGTGTCGCGTCCGCGGAGCGTTGACCGCAGCAATGGCTGCGCGCAGGGCAGCGCTCCGTGGATTTGTGTATAGTTACTGATTGGTTTTCTGAATGATAATGTCTTTTTTGTTTTCACAACTAATGTATCGGGTCTGATTTTATTTTGATGTTAATTATTAGTATATATTTTTCTTGTACCTGATTGGGTTTTAGATGTGCAGCTGTACTTTAGATGAGCTTCCTGTGGACAGGTGTTGAAAATTAGCACTCGTGCTATATACACTGTAAACAAAGCATCTGGTTTGTCCAATGTATGTGTGATGTCCATATCAAATAAAAAAGAAAAATAAAGAATAAATACAAAAATGGTTAGAGAGCCCGCCAGGGCAGCCAGAGCCACAGGTCCCACAAGTCTGATTCCAGGCCATTCCAGCAAGACACTTAATAGCTGCTCACTGCTCCTAGTGGTTATAGGATGGGTAAAATGCAAAGGACGAATTCCACTGTTATGTGCAAATATACAAAACACCCGAAGGAGTGGAGACCAAATTAAATAGTTGTGCTTGTGTACTTCCTGCAGTACCACTTGTCAGCCAGTAGGTGTCCTACCTGACCAGGGTAAATGTCTCAGTGGAAGAGTAGGAAGATGTTTCCCATCTCATGAACCAAGAGTTTAGATTATGTTTACCACAATATGTCCTAACAAATAGTTTTTCCCCTCATTTATTACGTTTTAAATATGGTAATTCAATATATGTGCTCTTTGCATTGAAGCTAGGTGTGTGAAATTATATCAGTGATGATGTAACCCATGATACTTATTAGCAAATAGTTCAAATCAGTGGTTCTCAAAGTGGGGTTCAAGGACCCCCATGGGGCCCTTGAGGGGGTTCCAGGGGTCCCCAGCTAATTATTTATAATTATAATTATAATTATTGATAGTTTGGAACCAAATGGACTCTTACAGGTCTTTAACTCTGAGAGTGTACAAATGGAACCATATGGACCCTTACAGGTTGTAACTCTGAGAGTCAAATGAAAACCGAATGGACCCTTACAGAAAACGAATGAATGAATTCATTAATTCTTCCTTTTTTTAAGATTATTTTTTGGGCTTCGTATGCCTTTATTTAGAGAGGGATAGGGAAAGTAGGCTGACAGGAAATGGGGAGAGAGATGGGGGAGCGACACGCAGCAAAGGTCGCCAGGATCGGGAGTCGTACCCGTGACACGCTGTCAGGCTGGCATTGTAGCGAGGGTGCTTGGACCGTCACCCTACGGCCCAGGCCATTTTGAAATATTTTAACAACACAAATTTTGTATGAGGGTCCCTGTCCCTGGCACAACATTCAGATAGGGGCCAAATGCATATTCATTTGGGGGTCCTTGACATTAAAAATGCATAATGTCAAACTGCACAAATTGCGCAATTTAGTCAATTGTGTGCTCAATGTAATAATGAATTGCATTGTTGCAAAATCTTTTAGGTCGATTGTTGTGAACCGGTCACCCTGTCGCATCGATAGCAGGAGAGACACTGTGGTCAACATCTTCAGTGTCTCAGCCTCCCCCCTTTTTACTGACCAAGAAATAGCGCAAGTAAAACCTGCTATTCGTTTGGTGTGGGGGTACCTCCACTATAGCACGTTTCTCTAGCAGGGAGAGGATCTCTGCCTGTAGGACATCGCCCACCGGGTCTCGGCCCTGAGAGAAAAGTATTTTCTCAAAGTGCGGAGGCCTTGCAGCGAACTGTAAAACGTACCCCTTCGAAATCGTGCGGGGCACCTACTCTGGAGCCCCGCACTTAACCCACTCTTGTACTCTGGATGAGAGGGGGGTTTACACCCTACCGTGTCTGGTCCGTGGTGGTGCGATGGAGTCATCTGGTGCGCACACTGAGGACGACTCGTTCCACCTTACCGTGGGAGAAAATACACAATTTCCAACACTTAAACACAGTCGTCCTGCTGCCCCTTGGCAGCTATTGCTGCTGTCGCCGGCTGGGTTCCTTCTTGACGGAGGCTGTGCGGGCTGTCCCTGGAGGCGCTCCTCGGGTGTCTTCCGGGGAGCGGAAGCGGCAACCTGGACCCAGGTCGTAGGCGCGGCCCCTGAGGCCACTGGGTCCGGGAACGGAGCAGGCAACACAGGGCGTCACGGCTTGGTTTCGAGGGCCGCCGGTGTCCTGGCCCGTCTGGGTGCAGGCACGGTGGAATGGGCTGCCCTGGGAATGGAAGCCCGCATCCTGGTTAACGGGTTGGTCCAGGACGCCAATTCGCTCCGTATCGGAGAGGAGGGAGAGTCCAGCTACCTGGCTCTCTCTGTGGCTACCCGGAATGCCATGGCACAGCCGATGGCAGCCAGGACTGCGGCGATGAGGAGTAGGGCCTCGTCGCTCAGCCGCCGGAGCTCCTGAAGCTGCTCGGGCGTAGGTTTATCCTTTGCAGCCTTAAACAGCTGCGTCGTTGAGGCCCCCAGGAGCATGGAGGCTTTGCAGTTGAGGACCGAGAAGTCTCTGCCGTGTCTCTGCGAAAAACTCGGTCCCCTGGCCAGGCCTCCCGCGCCAGGGCTGCCTCCATGCACCCACAGGATGTTGGTCAGCCTTTCACATGCCTACTTTTAACTCAGTATACAGTATTTTATAAGAAATATTTCATTACAAGAAACGATTGGGCTTCATGTAGCCCCATTTGGAACCTCTCCCTCCGCTATATAGCTCAGAGATGAGGTCCCACAGCGTCGGGTGTGGATAGGTCAGGTGACAACACCGCCGAAAATTGGCCACTATGCATGATTCTTACATTTTTCCGCACATCGTATCCAAAAAGTAAAGGTCAGTCCCCCTTCTCTCAGATGTTTAAAAATGTAGCGGCCAAGAAAACGTTACCGACGAGTTCAAACAAGCGTTTAAATCGCACAAAAGCACATTTCATATCATCTTGTGTTGTCAAGGCTGCTGTTGCCATGTCAGCAATTGCAACAGTTCCGGTTTTGTCCAGCTGGTGGCAGTTCAAAACCATGATGTGACATCATTGAAGGCTCTCTCTCTCTCTCTCTCTCTCTCTCTCTCTCTCTCTCTCTCTCTCTCTCTCTGTGTGTGTGTGTGTGTGTGTGTGTGTGTGTGTGTGCGTGCGTGCGTGCGTGCGTGCGTGCGTGCGTGCGTGCGTGCGTGCGAGCGAGCGAGCGTGTGTGTGTGCGTGTGTGGGGGTCACCCTTCTCCTATAAGTCACCCTTCTCCTTCTATCCCACGCTTTATAAAGATATTCTGAAAATGCAAAAATATGAAGAAAAAGAAATTCAATTAAAGCACCATTCTCATAATCTATCAGGTTTAGATCAGGGGTGTGGACTTATTTTTAAAAAGTATATCTCTCAGGTCATTATACAAGGGACAAAGTAAAATGAAATGGATTTCATTCTCCACCTCATTCAAATCACAATATTTTATTCAATCCTCCTCAGCTATATCTTCAATCCTCCTCATCTATATCTTCCTGCTTCAATATGTAATGGCAGAATGCCACATCTTATCTGCGCACAAAGTGACCTCCGACTTTTTGCCAAATTATACAGAACATAATTTTCACATTTTTAATCTTTTTTTAAAAGACAATATGTTCTTAATTTTGGCTTGTGCCAAATTTCTTCTGACCAGGTTTGTATGCATTTTGCACGGATTCTGTTTTTAAACTCCTCCACATTCACAGTTGTTCTTTGGAAATAATGTTCTTCAAGACCACATTCATCAAACATCAAAGATCTCAGAGACCCATTCCCCTTCTCCAGACAGATCCCAGTAAAAAATGTGACTAGCCACCCTATTGGATGGCAGACACAGCAACCTGTTCCAGAGACTCACCATGCTGGCCTTCCATCTAATTTCACAGGAGTCCCACCCCATATCTCCATTAAATTCTGCGATTGGTGCATACTTATGATTTTGGACACGTTCATTTAACTGAAACCTTTTGTACCCCCAAACCCCCGAAATATAATCTAAAATGGAACATACACATGTGTGATACAATTTAGAGTACGTAAGATAGCCCATGTCCTTCAACGTTTTGGTTTTGCCTATGAGGCCTCCCAATGCCCTGCCGGCAGAATCTGCTAGGGCAGATACACCGTGAAAAAAATACATGTTTTCATCTAGAAACAAACCAAGGTACTTGTGCTTATCTGTAAACTCCAGTTGTTTATCACCCACACTAAACTTGAAGCTACTTCTTTCTGTACCTGGGTTTCTAAAATGCCCCATAATACTTTTACTGGGTCAGATGATATTTCCCCGTCACTCCATACTTGCATAGGAATCTTTTTTGGACGTTTGGGACCCAGATTATTTATCTCATTCCAAAATTGTTGTGGGTTCTGTGTATGTAATTGCTCCATTTGTATAATGTGTCCTCTTTGATCTCTACGTTTGTAGAACCTAAGTTTTTTGTCAAAACTATGTTGTTTATGCTTATAAGTAACTTTAAGTTGCTTTCTTAAATCTGGATTTTTACATTTAAAAAAAAGACGTTCAGCACTGCACATATCTGACCATAAAACGCTCAATTCCCTATTCCAATAGGGATTGTTCTGATAAGATTTTCTAAATTTGGGGTTGTCCACTTTTTTATTCAATTCAGAATGTACTAAAACACAGAACTCCTTGTACCAGTTATCCAACTCTTGATGTTTATTTAGAGTCTGTATCTCTCAATTAAATTTAACATAGCAGTACGTCCCATATCGGAATTTAGAAAAGTGTCTGGTACATCTCGAACCACTCGCTTTTTAGAGTGTCCAGCTGTAACAGGCACTTCTCTACGTTGGGGCATTTCATAGCCAGCCCTAAACTTAAGCCACAATATAGAGTGATCAGGTAGACGACAGTTATCTCCTATCAAATTATATAAAGCTCTATCCTCTACCATTTGTGAGGTGAGCAATAGGGGAAAACCGGGACGAGCCACGCGGAGGGACGGTTGCAAGTCGGACCTTTTTTCATGCTACACTCAAAATTCGTCACATCCGCGACGTCACCCTCTTCGTCTTCGGTCGAAAACATCAGAAACTATTTTTTTCCCAGTTCTGATAAAAATTGGCAGAGTTGAAGCCACTTTTGTGTATTTCCACACTCTAGTAAAAAATACCCTGTTTGAGTGTTTTCCATTTGTACTGCTGTGTTTATTTGGTGCCGATTGTAAATGGATGTTGTCTGTTAGGCTAATCTGTGGGCTAACTCTCAGTGAAGGTTCCATTGAAAAATATTCATTAACTTTTGTGCTAGCTAGCAAAACATCCGGGGAGGGCAGGGAGGGACGAACGGCGCATTACGCCACTCGGTGCATTACGGACAGGGAGGGACGAACAGTGCATGTGTAACACAAAGTTGAGGAAACAGACAGAGGCGACATTAACATGATACATTTATTTGACTATCAGCACGGTAATTTGCTCGTAGGATTCTACTGAAGCATCAATGAGAGTTAGATGCCACAAATGTAACTTATGTGCTTGTTATAGGACATTTCATCCGACCACGCCGTCCGCCCCCCCCCGTGTATGCACCGTTCGTCCCGACTGGCGGCCGCATGCGAAGAGTAGCGCAACGTCACTTTACTTACCGATTGCGTTCGACTCGTTTCACTAAAATTAAAACGGACTGCGGGTAATGGGAGAGGACAAGTGTCTCTCGTTCACAAAAAAGTATGGTTACATGAAATTAACTAATCTCAGTGCAAGGAGGGAAATAGAAAAGGGTGCGTTGTTTGTCCCCGCCCTCCCCTACCTTAAATTCCAAACAGTTTTCTAAACAGTCAAAAGGCGCCACCATATAATCAACCACAGCTTTACCCTTTGGCGACACTGATGTATAATTATCACATAGTGGGTCGATCCTACCATTAAGTGCACACATTCTCGAATCTCTTAGGAATTCTAGGAATGTTTCCCCATGTTTATTAACATAATCATCAATTGCAACTCTTCGGGGAATAGAGTCAATAGTAGCGATAAAATCTTCCATATTTCCAATTCTAGCGTTCACGTCCCCACCAATATAAATTGCATCCACTTCAGAAAATTGATAGATCAAACTTAATAAACAACAGAAAAAAGCTGAAGCGTCTCTTCCCCAGGGGGAATTTTCAGGTGGGAGGTAACAGGAAAATATGACAAAACTATACTCTGATAATTTATGTTGGAATAATAAACCTATAATCCCATCATCTTTTTCAACAGTTTCAATCTGGTAATCTTGAAATAAACTCAACCTAACTAACATCCTCACTCAACCAGATGCTCTACATGCTTTAATGTGCGTCTTCCTATTTAACCCAAACCATATATCCAGTTCAATAACATTTTCCCCTTGAATATGAGTCTCATTTAAGGAGACAATGTCTGCATTCAAAGACTGTAGAATAGATAACCTAAGGTCACAGTTTGCTTGTGTCCATCCATTTATATTCCAATGTAAGAATGATACGTGCTCATGTGGTTCTATATGAGGATGATGAACCTCATTTTGTAGTTTCCAGTTCGTTATCTTCATTTTGACCTAAAGCAGGCCATTCCTTGTCTCTCACAGCT
Organism: Gymnoscopelus microlampas; assembly: GCF_963454915.1. NCBI lineage: Eukaryota > Metazoa > Chordata > Actinopteri > Myctophiformes > Myctophidae > Gymnoscopelus > Gymnoscopelus microlampas. Next base: position 57,886,325 of record NC_139940.1, read on the forward strand.
CTGTTGTCCCTGTTGCTTTTCTCCTCCGTTTCTTTCCTAAACAACGACCAGGCCCCTCGTCTGTCACGGGATTCCTCAGACCCATCAGAGTGCCGTCTGCCTCTGCCAGGCCCGCGATGATCTTCACGGCCCTGGTGGCTGCAGTTCTTTCTCCTGTGTCTCGTCTCGTCTCTCTCCCTTCCCCGTCGTATGAGCCTGCCATTTCCCGCGATAAAGAGATCTTTCCCAGCTGGGATTTCTCTAAGCAGCGTTTTAAAGTTCAATTCAATTAGCCGGTCAGTATGGGATTTAGCAGAACGCACATATACTTTTTGATACTCTGTGTGATCCTTCAGCTTATTTTTTTTGCGAAGAATACCAATCTTTTCTTAGACATGCATTCAATTTTCACCAATCCAGGCTGCCCTCCTCTCCCCTCTAGTCGAATTACATCCACAATTTCGGCCTTGACGTCAAGACCGTCCTCCAGAAACAGTTTGACTTTTTCCCTTATGTTTTCCTCGTAATGGATTGATTGGACATCTCAACCTATTGCCATTAACAGGAATCGAACTCTCAACCTTCGGACTAATAGGCTATAACACTACCTATAGTGCTATAGCTTTGTCCAGGCTGATGTTGTCTGTTGAAGATCATGAACTCTTGCCTTCTGTCATGAACCAAGCCAACACTAAGATCACTCGTTCACAAACCATTTACCAATAGAGAAATTGCATGTCTCCTCGCAACCGAAAACAGTGAAAGCAGCCGATCTACAAGCTCAGAAACACGTTGCTATCTGAAAAGTTTTGAGATTGTAGATCGGCTATTTCAGAATGAAGTATGTCATACATTGAAAAAGCGTACTCTCAAATAAGCATTTCAGGTTATCTTTACCATTTGCACATGTATTCATTGATACAGTCATGTTGTTTGCAATTCAACTTAAATGAAGTCTGCATCAAGTGAGGCTTGAACTGGCAACCTTGAGATTGTGAGGCACTCATTTAAGGGAGACGCCATTGGCCCAGCAGACAAGTAACTGTGAAAAAGGAGATCACACAGATGATACATTTTCACGTAAATAGCTGAAAAATCCTGGGTTTAAGTGTTTTTCAAACTGCTCACTTGCGGACAATCTAAGGGCGGAGCTTACTGGTCAAAGCGATAGATGTGTTCCTCATGAGTCAAGGCACAAGTGTAAGCAAGTTTCACGACTTTCGGCCAAACGAGGCATGACTTTTGCCTGTTTAAAGTTTGGATTTTCAAAAAATTGCTATAGCGCCCCCCTTTGGCCAATTGGAGTGAGATTGGTTTCAGTGATATTTGGAATGACTCTCTACATTACTGCAACGTTTCAAATAAATGTGAGTCTTGCATGTATGTGTTAGGGACAGATGAATAATTTTCATAAAACTGCAATAGTTAAAATCTATTTCCTCCTGGGATTTTTGAGTAATCTGCACGAAACATTTTACACATGAACTTAGGACCTTTGCCGACAAAACAAAAGCGGCGGATTTTCTATAAGTGAAAAAATGCAGAAGTTATGAGCCAATGGCTGTTTTTCATATAATTCAAAATGGTGGGCGATCTAAAGGTCAGAGGTCAAAAGTCAGACCACGAAAGTTGTCGGGCATGAAGAGACGCATGTGTGTATCGAAGTTTCATGGTTGTAGGTCAAACAGGGCATGAGTTGCACCTAGGGATGGGTATCGTTAGGATTTTTACGAGTCCGGTTCCGGTTCCGGTTCTGCTTATCGGTTACGGTTCTTAACGGTTCCATATTTTGGTTCCAAAATGGAAAAAAATAAGAGGTCAAATGTCTATTTAATAGGGATGCACCGAATGGAAACTTCTTGCCCAAAACCGAATATAGGAAACACTTGGCCGACGGCCGAATACCAAATGGCCGAAAAGTATTATTTAAAAAATATATCTATATACATTTTTTTAAATATTTTGTTGTACCATTGCTGTCATGGCCATGCCTCTGTTGTAGAGCTGCATAATTATGGCAAAACCTTCATATCATAACTATAATGGGTCCATATTGAGATCAGTTATTTAAAACATATTTATTTATTGTGTAGAATTACTTATTTACTATTGTGTAGTAATAACATACAATGTCTCAAACATTGAATAGCCTAACAAAAGGCAATATACTGTAATGTCTGCAGTTGCATTATTGCACACAGCCAAAATGCATTAATATTAGGCCATTCCTTCCTTTTGGAGAAGTCACTTTCAGTTTCATTTCAGACACACACACACACACACACACACACACACACACACACACACACACACACACACACACACACACACACACACACACACACACACACACACACACACACACACACACACACACACAATCAAGGAGAAGCGTTTACAGCTGGTTTTATGGGTTCTTAACATCAGCGTTTACAGCTGGTGTTAAGAGCCTGCGCAGGCAGAGGCTCTTAACTAGCGCTGGCTATTCTATTAATGTTACACCCTCTGACATGGATTCTAGTTTTCAAGGTGACAACAGCAACGTTTGGTGCAAAGTTTGCAGGGCAGGCTAATTCCTTCCTCACTACTTCAGTTGAGAGACGGACATGGTGGTGTCACTGAGGGGGAGAGGGGAGGGGGGAGTGGAGAGGGGGGGGGGGGGGGGGGGGGGGGGTGTGCGGGGAGGAATGCGGCTCAGAGAGAAGGAGCAGCTCCGCAACTGATGTATACTTCTCCATACTCTCTCTCCAGTATCCATGTCTCTCTCTCTCTCTCTCTCTCTCTCTCCAGTTTCCATCTCTCTGTCTCTTTCCATCTCTCTCTCTCTCTCTCTCTCTCTCTCTCCAGTTTCCATTACTCTCTCTCTCCAGTTTCCATGTTAGCGGAGCAGCTAAGTGCTACGATCTTTCAATTTATGATAAAAGCGTGAAAATTGGCGTGAGCAGTCTCCATGGGTCACTTGACAAGAATATTGTCTGAGCCATTTGTAATTTCAAGATGGCGGCCATTTTTCAAGATGGCCGACACCTTAGTGGGCAGTTAAGTGATATGATGGTTTATTTGGTGATACAAGCATGAAAATTGCCATGAGCAGTCTCTGTGGGTCACTTGACAATAGGCCACCCACAGCTATTTGAAATTTCAAGATGGCGGCCATTTTTCAAGATGGCAAACACTTTAGTGGAGCAATTAAGTTATATAATGGTTTATTTGGTGATACAAGCATGAACATTGGCATGAGCAGTCTCTCTGGGTCACTTGACAATAGGCCACCCACAGCTACTTCAAATTTCAAGATGGCGGCCATTTTTCAAGATGGCCAATACTTTAGGGGAGCAATTAAGTTATATAATGGTTTATTTGGTGATACAAGCATTACATTTGGCATGAGCAGTCTCTAAGGGTTGCTTGACAAGAAAACACTCCCAGCCACTTGAAATTTCTATTTTCAAGATGGTCACCCCCTGGATCCTCAAAAGACATTTTCTCATAGAAATGTACGTTTTTTTTTTCATTAAGGACGATTATTATTATTATGCTGAAGAGTGAATATCTGCACTACCAGGGCACACTGGTGATATATCACTGCTGTTAAACCTCAGAGTGGGGTTCAATGTCAGCTAATTGAAAGTTAGTTATCCCAAATGCTGTCTAATTTACCCCAAAACAGTTAGATAGCCGCACCTGAATTGACAGGTTGTGCCAGCGTGGGAGAGCCTAGCCAAGGTTAATGGGGTTTTAATTAACCGGATGGTGTACAGATCGCATGGGATTTAAATGGCATTGGATGAACGATCGGACTAAGTGTTGGGTTAAGGCACAAACTTAGTTGTATCCCATACATCAAAGTGCTTGGTAAAAGGTGGTAAAAGGATAAACCCTCTGCCTTTGCCTATGCTGCAGACATGGCAGAAGCCATCATAACAGTTGTGAAAACTAACTGGGACAGATGTTTCATTTGTCAGCAGGTCACCAAGGAAAAACTCATTCAGCCAAGTTTATTCAACAGAGAGCACGATCGTACTGGTCATGATACCATTGCAAGAAATGTTCCATTATTTCATAAGATCAATGCTCTGCCTATCTTACTTAGTCCAACCCGACTAGATGAAGGTGATGGCATAGAAAGCACATTGACAAGAAACAGAGCAACATATCATTCAAGCTGTTCAACAACACAGAGCTGGAAAGGGCCCAAAAGAGAGCATCTACATCTGCTGAAGACACTGAAGATACCAAAGATATCCATGTCAAGAGACTAAGAAGATCTAATGTATGACCGGTCCAGTGATGTCACAACTGTGAACGAGGCCAGGCTTGATCTCTTTGCCAGAAAGCAAAGACGATATGACTTGATCCTGCCAACTCAAGCAGCACTCAAAGAGCATGCCAAACGTGCTTCTTATGAGGCTGGATACGTGTGGGGACAGGCATTGAAGCGACCTCCACAAATGCCGAGCCCATCTGACTGGGGATGGGTGGAACAGGACGAGAAGTGGAAAGTCTTCTGGACTCCACTTCCACCTATTGCGGAGAGTTGTTGGGAGTTGACCAATTGTGGGTGCACCAAGGCATGTACTGGAAGGTGTAAGTGCTTCAGATATGGACCCAGTTTCACATGCCTATGTAATTGCCCCTGCTAGAACCTATATTTGCATGTTTATTTTGCCAGAGTTATTCCCCGTTGTCCTCTGTGTTTTCAAGGGTAGGCCTATGGCTCGGCTTCCCCTCGCCACATCGGCGCATCATGTTTTACTTTGTATCTAGTCTATTACTGTGTAATTTTCAGTTGTTACTTTGTAACATTGCTTCCACTACCTTCCACTGCCATATCTAACAGTGAAGCACATTTTCAGTTTAGTTCCTTAGTATAGTTTGTCATGGTTCCGTGGCTATTGCCATTCAGTGTTAGCCATTGCTCATAATTTTGGAGCACTGTCCGTTCAGCACCACAACTGTGCTTATCAGCACCACAACTGTGTTAATTTATTCATCTTATTTTTTGTTTCCCCACCCCTTAGTATCTATTTGACACATGTAATGGCTGTTAGTTTAAAAAAAAAAGATATATATTATCCTCCCTTGTGACTGTTACCTTGTCGTGGTAAGGGAGCTTGTGTAAGCCTACCTCAGTGAACGCTGAGAGCTATGCCGGTGGGAGGCAACTCCTGACAGGTTTTACCAAACTGGACAGCTTGTGGGCGAGGAGTCAGACAAAACACAGTCAAACAACCTCTCTTGACAGAGCTTTTTTAGGAACCCAATACATTTCTATGAGAAAAGGTATCATTTAAGGATCCACATGGCACACGGCAGACATCTTGAAATTTCAAGTGGCTGTGGGCGGTTTCTTGTCAAATGACCTTTTGAGACGGCTCATGGCAATTTTCATGCTTGTATCACCAACTAAATGATTTCTTAAGCTTAACTGCTCCACTAAGGTGGTGGCCATCTTGAAAAATGGCCGCCATTTTTAAATTTCAAGTAGCTGTGGGTGACTTATTGTCAAATGACCCACAGAGACTGCTCATGCCAATTTTCATACTTGTATCACCAAATGAACCATTATATAACTTAAATGCTCCACTAAAGTGTCGGCCATCTTGAAAAATGGCCACCATCTTGAAATTTCAAGTAGCTGTGGGTGGCTTATTGTCAAGTGACCCACAGAGACTGCTCATGCCAATTTTCATGCTTGTATCACCAAATAAACCATCATATCACTTAACTGCCCACTAAGGTATCGGCCATCTTGAAAAATGGCCGCCATCTTGAAATTACAAATGGCTCAGACAATATTCTTATCAAGTGACCCATGGAAACTGCTCATGCCAATTTTCACGCTTTTATCATCAACTGAAAGATTCTGCCAGAAAAAAGCATTTAGCCGCTCCACTATGTCTGTCTGTCTCTCTCTCACTGGCCCCGTATTATCGCTGCTTGCAGCTACATTTATAAATTGAATTTGAGGGTTGAGAATAATTTCGTTTTAAATACACAGTATTAGCTAAATAAAGAAAGCAAGCTCTTCATTATTTCAGAATTCAAAATGTCAACAAGACACTGGTGTCTGTAAACCATATTGAGAGAAAAGAAGAAAAGGAGAAAATGGTGAAATCAGCTGGCACACTGGACAGGGCATCAAGGCCACTGTGTCCTTTGAATGTATAACTTTATTTCAAAACAATAAGGGCATAAGGCCAACATTTCTGCCCTGGTTGTAGATGCTGGTTTTCGGTTCAGTGACAACTGTGCATTTTATGTCTCCATTAACCACAAAGGTCCAAACAAACTTAACAGTTGATGTTGAAGAAAATAATCCGGTATTAATCTATGAATATGTTAAATGCATAAAGAAGTGTGGATGACAATCTGCATAGTTGTATTGATTTATTGGATTTATACAGTGATTTAGGCAAATACATACAACAATACATTGTTGTTCATTCAGACAAGGTGTTGCATCTGCTGCTTTTTTCTTGTCCTTCTTTTGTTTTTCTGGTAGCTCTGCTAAATCGATCACGTGTCACTTGGACTTCGTACTCTTAGAGCGTGACAGAGATTTGTGGGTTTGGCCGCAGGTACTGTGCGTATGTTCAAGTGTGTGTGTGTGTGTGTGTGTGTGTGTGTGTGTGTGTGTGTGTGTGTGTGTGCCTACTCAGCGCTGATTAGGAGACACAGCTGTGTCTCTCAGCTGTGTTGTGGTGTATCAAAAATAGCAGACATACAAGCTCACAATGCGGCGCGTTGAGACATGATGTGAGCTTGTAGCTCTGATATTTTCAACGCACGACACCATCGTACAACGAATAGGCTAATCTATAATTGCAGCGCACAAGCAGCAGGTTGTCGGAATTAAACTGGTCAGATCATGAAAAAACTTTAAATGATTATGATTTAATGGTTGTAGCCAACTACTTTATCCAAATAATAATAATTTAATAATAGAGGATATGCGTGTGACATCATCATCAAACCCGGAAGTTATGCAGGAATGCCTACTGAGTGTCAAAAAAATACTTTCTGGCCTTGACAGCCCATGCATCCAAACAGAAAAGTCATATCTGATTGAATTAAACAACATTAAACAATGTTAAACTCATTTTGCATGTTTCTTTGCCACTCGATTTGCCACTCGATGTGCCATTCACTTTAAGCATGCGCATATCCTCTATAGGCTTAAATTATAAAATAGCCTAATAACAGCATTTTCCCAACCGGTGGCCGGTGGTGTTTGTAATTAACGGCCAATTAAACATTTTACCGGTCAATGGCCGGTAAATACTGGCTAACGGAATCCCTGGCCTATATATATATATATATATATATATATATATAGGCCATATATATATATATATATATATATATATATATATATATATATATATATATATATATATATATATAAAAAACGTTGCATTTCCGTTTCTGTTTTCCGGCCGGATGACGTCATTTTCGTGGGAAGGACACCCCCGCCACCGTTTCAATAGAAAATAGTTTATAACAGGCTTTCGGGGTTGAAATTCATGGAGTGGGTGTTGTGAAACATTTGACACACACAAAAGATATACAATTTAACTTTAGTTTTTTTGAAAAAGTTACCTAGTATAGCTTTAAGTATACATTTCACAAATACTTTTTTTCACTCAGTGCCAATTTCCAATGCAATCCTGGGTGCTACTCTCCCTCTGCCAGCCTAGGGAGGGCCCAGAACTGACCTCATGCCTTCTTCAATGCATGAGGATCTAGCAAGTCGCTTCTTATCACCTGACAGCCGGGAGTTTCCTCGGTTGGACGTAGCGCGTGGAAGGAACACGTTATTTCAACCAGTTCCTTTCCCCTCCATCAGGCGCCCCGGCTGACCAGGGGGAGGCAGTATAAAGAGCAGGATTACAGCATGTTTTTGTGTGCGTACCTAACCTAGCGGACACTGGGAAAACTCAGCAAAGAAAGGCCCTTTCACCAACCCCACCTAGGGTATGGGCACTGTAGACGAGGAGGAGGGGACACGCCCCCAGTGGCCACAGCGTCCCCGGCGGGAATTGAACCCAGGACCAACTAGCTGCGAGGCGACAGTGCTGCCGTCTGTGCCATCCTTTCACAAATACTTTCTAACAGGGGCCTTTTTAAACATACAGCCACATAGGAGGGGACGTGTACGGTTTAGGCTGAGAGGTCCTCATATTTGAGCATAACAGTGGGCCTATATACATTTTAGAAAGCAGTAGTGTGCTGAGCTATTGCCTTCAACACTTCTGATTGTCTACATGGCCTCCATGATGACATCATTGATGTCTCTTCTCTTCCTTGCATCATTGGCTGAGAGAGAGAGAGAGAGGGAGAGAGAGAGAGAGAGAGAGAGAGAGAGAGAGAGAGAGAGAGAGAGAGAGAGAGAGAGAGATTTAGCGCTGGGTGTAAGATAGGGCTCTAGAAGACTGTATAGGACCCATATAGACAGTATCATTGACACATGTTACGGTGTGTGTTTGTATAACATGTTTCTCTCACCTCTAGCTCTGGCTCTCATTATGGATATGCAGAGGATGGTTGACACCACATATGGAATGAACATCAGTAGATGAATGATCATATAGGGCGGAGACATGGAGGGGGAACACATGCTATTCTTGATTGTGTCCGCCAGGAGACTATTGTTTTCGTTCTCGTCCTTCCTGTGTCCACCGAGCTAACATTGGTCAAGCTTCACGTGACACGTGACAATATGTTGAAAGGGTGTGCTTTGATTGGCTAGCGAGACGCATGACGAAATAGAGACCTATAAATAGTCACTTCAAATCATTGTTTACATGTTTTGAAGTGACATCAGTGCCATCAGCCAAGCTAACATTGGACATGTTAGCTTGGCTGATTGAACATGTTAGCCAAGCTAACATGTTCTAATCCTTAGATGTTCTAATCTAAGAATCAGAACATTTCTAGAAAACTATGGTTAAAGATAGGGTAAGTGATTTCCTTTGGTTAAAATAGCACGGGTCTGCTGGCGGAGACTTGTGCTCCGAGGAGCACATTTTCTAGTTTGATTTGATTTATTGGACATAATAATTACATTATAAATGCTTCTCACGTAAACGTCAAGGATAAATGGAACACTGGTACAAGGAAACTCATGGTGTACATGATGAGTGATTCATGAAGGGCAAGCCAGGATTGTAATGCTGCTCACAGCATCAAAGTACGGTAGCTGTTTCTGCATTCCATTCAATCCTCCTGCTCACTCATCCATTAATTATACCTGTTGTCATTCTGAAGTTTATTTCCTCATTGTTCCATAAGCTTGCATGGGATAACACAGTAATGTGCTAACGCTTTCTCATCAACATAGAATTCCTGTTATGAAGCTTCCTTGACAAACAAAAAACAAGTTTAGTTGTAGAACTTGATCTCCTCCTGTCCTTAAATAACACTGCATGTGTACAGTGCATCATTACTGTCGGGCAGATTTTTTTAATTCTGCCCGACAGTTTTCTATATTTTTTTTATAAAAAACAAAAACACAGTGGCCTAGCCCTATGTATACTAATGGACTCCTAATGTGTCATAGGGTCTATTCCAATGTGCTGCACATTTTAAAACAACAGTATGTCTGCATTAACTACTGAGCCACTTAACGACCAACAATTTAAATCCTAATTATTTTGGATAATAATAATTCAGTCTCATCAGCACAGACAGTGCTTCAACCTCAAAAGGGTCACTGAGCTGCAAAGTCGAGTGGGTGCGTATACTTATGGCTAATATAGAGATTGCTGGCTTTTCAAAAGACAGTGTTACATGAGGACAGAAGTAGGGATGAGTCCGACTATTCGAATAGTCGACTAGTCGTTAATGAGATCAAAGTCGATTATCAAAAAAAGATATTTTTTCATTTATATACTGCGCTATACTGCTGTCTAAAGGCTACCCACAGTAACTACATTTTAGCCTATGGATATGCATTTTGGTCTCGTGACTATCCGTGGGCCAGCCTTCACTTCACCGTCACTCCTAACAGCAGCTTCACGTGTGTTTATCACGTGTGTTTAGAAACGATGTTGCAGTCACGTACCAAAAGCTTTGTCTGGGCGTACTTCAAAAAAATAGAAAACAATTGTGTCAAGTGTGACATTTGTTATAAGAAAATGAGTTACCATTCCTCTACGTCATCGATGCGAACACATCTAGAAAAAGTGCATCCGACACTGACTACAAGCAGTGAAGATGACGCCGGACCAAGCCAAACACGTATGACCACATTTATGAAAGGACCCCGAAAGTGTGACCGACACCGCGTTGAAAAAACCTCGGCCCTGATAGCCAACATGGTGGCCAAAGATATGCTCCCTATAAGCGTTGTTGAGGGTAGAGGATTTCGGGAACTAATGGCATACATGGAGCCAGAGTACAGAGTTCCGACTAGGAAAACCATCACCTCTCGTCTGGAGAAGATGCCTGCTGAATGCTCAGAGCACCTTCTCCATGCTCTAGCCAACACTGACCGAGTGGCCATTACCACAGACGCGTGAACCTCGTTCACAGTGGAATCATACGTTACCATAATGTGTCACTTCATAAATAAAGAGTGGGAAATGAAGAGTGCTGTGTTACAAACACGGGCAATGCCAGAGAGTCACACAGCGAAGAATCTTGGCGATGTGCTCAAAGCAGCAGCCCGAGAGTGGGGCTTGGTGAATAAAATAATAGTGTGTGTCCACGATAATGCTAGTAATATTACACTGGCCCACACAAAGGAGCTGGACTGGGATTCAAGCGCGTGCTTTGCACACACATTGCAGCTGGCAATACATGATGGGTTCAAAGTCAATGCCATATATCACGTTGTAGCAGCCGCGAGTGAACTCGTATCCCACTTCCACCACAGCACAATGACGCTTTACATGTGAATTAAATTTACAGGCGAATCACGGAAGGTGTCAGAGTTCAAGCGCACAGTGTCGGAGTCACTGACAAAGCGCATGGACCCTGCGAACATCGAGACGGCCAGGAAGGTGGCGCTCCTTGCCTCGTACCTCGACCCGCGACACAAACACATACGTTTCACTTAACAAGAGATCACAGATGCCGTAAAAGCAAGAGTTGCTGCCAATACCTCAAAACTTTGAAGCTGCTCAGGCCCCAGCGCAGCCATCATCATCATCATCATCATCATCGCCACCACTACCTGCCGAATCCGATGACGAAGAAGAGCCACAGCCCCCACCCCGCCACAAGCAACGGTGGGCCGACACCAGCTCAGCGATGGCTAACTTATTTGGAGAAGAATACTTCTCTAATGCCCTGGACGAAAACACAGAGATGGACAGATATGATCAGGAGCCGTGCATCCCACCAGACAAGAGCCCTCTGGTGTGGTGGAAAGGAAATAATCACAAATATCCCCATCTCTCTCGTGTGGCACGGGCATATCTCTCCATCCCCGCCACGTCTGTCCCATCTGAGCGGATCTTCTCCGCAGCAGGTGTTTTGGTGAACAGACTCCGCACCCGTCTCCTCCCAGAACATGTTGACATGCTTATTTTCCTGAACAAAAACCTGGATAGATTGGATGGTTGATGCGACAGCCTTTTAGTCGCTTTATCTAGCTACTAGCTATATAGTGAGGAACTATTGCTTTTCCCTGTCCAAAGAGGTAAGAAAAAGGCCAACTTAAATGTGTTACACAAGCCCACACCTACGTTTATTTTATTTCGATTCAATGTGGCCTAAAGGCTAGCCTATTATGGGTTTAAAATACACATGTTCTGTTCCACAAGCCCATGTCTGCATATTTCATTGGCCTATTGCATGAGGCTTGCAAACGCAATTTTGTTGTTTTTAGGGCCGGGACTTTATCGCGTTAATTTCGATCAATTAATTACAGAAAAATGATGTTAAAAAAATTAACACATTTTAATCGCACCTGTTTTTGCACCACGGAACGTTTCTCACTGGACGAGTTTCAGATGGACCTATATTACCAGCGCACCAAGCGACGTTGGTGCGCAACAACAAAGCCACCTTAACTCTATGCAGCCAGCTCAGTGCATGAAAACATGATGCCTGCTTGATAATGTTGGCTGGGCAAATCAGAATCTGTAATGGATGCCCACCTATGCGTGCGTTCGTCCCGTTTAGGGGGATGGGGCGGGTGGGGGGGGGGGGGGGGGGGGGGGGGGTTGAGTTCCACGATGCGGTGTGGGTCACATGCGCGCAATTTTTATTAATAATTAATTAAACTACTATAAAACAACAGTAACAACAACACACTCTACCAGCCTCCAGTGGTGGAAAATAGCAGATCTACAAGCTCACAATGCCTTGCGCTTGTAGATCTGCTACTTTCACCTGGTTACATGGTATGTTTTATAATAATAATCGAAATCTACAAAGTAACAAGTAACTAAAGTTTTAAAAAAATTGTAGAGGAGTAAAAAGTACAATATTTGCCTCTGAGATATAGTGGAGTTACTGGAGTAGAAGTAAAAGTATTAGAAATTGGAAATACTCGAGATTCAAGTGCAAATACCTCAAAATTGTACTTAAGTACAGTTCTTGAGTACATGTACTTAAGACATATGCCAAAATCCATTTGAAAAAAATGCTTTTCACTGTTCTCAGGTCAAATATTGATATGCGATTAAAATGCGATTAATTGCGATTAATTAATTACAAAGCCTCTAATTAATTAGATTTATTTTTAATCGAGTCCCAGCCCTAGCTGTTTTATAAAAGGTGTTTATTTTATTTATTTATTATTTATAGGGCCGACAAAAGCTATTTGTTTAAAAATCTTAAAGTGAGGGCATTTGCTTTTTATTTTAATATGGTTAGGGTTATTTTTGTAATTTATTTTAGTCTATAATGCCAACAAAGGCTGTTTAATTAATGTTTGGTTAAATATTATAGATGAGGCCTATTTTTGGAGAAATATTGCAATCTGCAGACAGATTATAGGCCTATTTGATTTGATCAATTGAAAATGTTTTGTGTTCGTTTGAGAGACGATGTTAAATTGAGCCTAATTGAATGAGTATGGGCCTACTATGCATGTGTTGGTATTGATTTCATGTTTTAGAATTTGTCAACTGTTTACAGAGAGTTAGACATTGTTTGAAAATATTATACAGGGCCTTTAATTTGTTAGCTTACTGCAGGTGAGGCCTGTCAAAGTGTGCCTGCATTATTAGTGCTGATGGTATCTGCACTGAGTATCTGTTCTGCCATTATTAGCCTTATTGAGAGGCAACATTTGTGTGGACAGCACAATAAAAAAAACGTGTTTCCGCACTTGAACCTTCTCTTTTATGGTTTATTTAAATTGAGATGAAAGATAATGTTAACTTTTGAACATGAAAAAAAAAAAAATACCCCCCCCCCCCCCCCCCCAGTCGACTATTCGTTGATAATGGAATTAGGTAATGGAATTTAGTTTTGGACACTTTTACACATCCCTTGACAGAAGGATATCAAGTTCTACCAGCTAAACCATTTGGTTTAGCAAGGTACAGCTAGTGGATCCTTTAAGGTGATCGGGTATTCTCTGTTGATGAGAAAGTCCAAGGCATGCACATGTAACAAAGGAAAAAGACACACCCTACAATTTGTTTTGATTTATTTGACATAATAATTCCATGTTAAATGCTTCTCACAGAAACTTCAAGGATAAGGAAGGGCATGCCAGGATTCTATTTGAATAGTGTCACAATAGTTTCATGCGAAGGCACCTGACTTTGATCAGAGGTGAGCTAACTTTTAGGTTGGAGGAGGTCTTAGGCTGTAGATGGAGGCTTACTATGGATTATGATTGTGGAGTGTAATTGTCTCCGCCAGGCCGAAGGCATGGGGAGAGAGTATGTTTTATCCTCCGTCCGTCCGTCCGTGGGTGTGTCCGTCCGTGTGTGTGTGTGTGTGTGTGTGTGTGTGTGTGTGTGTCCGTCCTGTCTGTGTGTTAGCAGCTAATCTCTGGCACCGTTGGCCCGGTCGCTCCGAAACTGTGCACACACACTCCCTGGATGCTAATTCAAAACCTCTGCTCCAATTTTTTCACATGGGCCTGTTATAGCGCCACCAGGAGGCCGATTTGTGCAAAACCCATTTTTTTTACATTACATCTACAGATTTTATCCAAACGTCATGCAAATCGGTACACAGTATCTCTAGTCATGTGATCAACAAGGATCTGTCCGATTTCCCATATTCCATCCTCATTGCCTATGGTTGGCTTCCAAGTTTGCAGGATTGGTCCGTTTTGAACAAAAAGCCTCAAACTATGCATACAGCTTGCGATTTCCGTGAAATTTCACACGCACATTCCCACTAGGCAGAGGAAGAAATGACACCCTTTTCACATTGGACTGTTATAGCGCCACCAGCAGGTCTAATTTAGCAAAACACATTTTTGGAACAAAATGCCTCAAATCATGAATGCAGTGTCTGATTGCCGTGAAAGACCTAAGAATAAATGGCACCCTTTTCTTTTCTTTTTTTGTGAACTCGTATCCCACTTCCACCACAGCACAATGACGCTTTACATGTGAATTAAATTTACAGCCGAATCACGGAAGGTGTCAGAGTTCAAGCGCACAGTGTCGGAGTCACTGACAAAGCGCATGGACCCTGCGAACATCGAGACGGCCAGGAAGGTGGCGCTCCTTGCCTCGTACCTCGACCCGCGACACAAACACATACGTTTCACTTAACAAGAGATCACAGATGCCGTAAAAGCAAGAGTTGCTGCCAATACCTCAAAACTTTGAAGCTGCTCAGGCCCCAGCGCAGCCATCATCATCATCATCATCATCGCCACCACTACCTGCCGAATCCGATGACGAAGAAGAGCCACAGCCCCCACCCCGCCACAAGCAACGGTGGGCCGACACCAGCTCAGCGATGGCTAACTTATTTGGAGAAGAATACTTCTCTAATGCCCTGGACGAAAACACAGAGATGGACAGATATGATCAGGAGCCGTGCATCCCACCAGACAAGAGCCCTCTGGTGTGGTGGAAAGGAAATAATCACAAATATCCCCATCTCTCTTGTGTGGCACGGGCATATCTCTCCATCCCCGCCACGTCTGTCCCATCTGAGCGGATCTTCTCCGCAGCAGGTGTTTTGGTGAACAGACTCCGCACCCGTCTCCTCCCAGAACATGTTGACATGCTTATTTTCCTGAACAAAAACCTGGATAGATTGGATGGTTGATGCGACAGCCTTTTAGTCGCTTTATCTAGCTACTAGCTATATAGTGAGGAACTATTGCTTTTCCCTGTCCAAAGAGGTAAGAAAAAGGCCAACTTAAATGTGTTACACAAGCCCACACCTACGTTTATTTTATTTCGATTCAATGTGGCCTAAAGGCTAGCCTATTATGGGTTTAAAATACACATGTTCTGTTCCACAAGCCCATGTCTGCATATTTCATTGGCCTATTGCATGAGGCTTGCAAACGCAATTTTGTTGTTTTTAGGGCCGGGACTTTATCGCGTTAATTTCGATCAATTAATTACAGAAAAATGATGTTAAAAAAATTAACACATTTTAATCGCACCTGTTTTTGCACCACGGAACGTTTCTCACTGGACGAGTTTCAGATGGACCTATATTACCAGCGCACCAAGCGACGTTGGTATGGAGTCAGAACAGTCTCATAATGAGTGAATGCACAAGTCTTGGTTTGTATTCACACACTCTTGGTTTGTATTCACACACTAGATTTTTGAATGAACAAGTTCTGGTTTGCATGTGTTTTTTTGGTTCAGCACTACAAATGCGATGCTTTGCGTTCGTGTTTCAAGTCCACAGGTTCGTGTTTCAAGTCCACATGCTTTAAATCCACAGTCTGTGTATTAAAGTCACGTTTGTGTTTTGTGTTTGAAAAACACAGTTTAAAATTCACAGTTTGTATTTTGTGTTTCTAATCCACAGCTCTAAATCCACAGTTTGTATATTAAAGTCACATTTATATTTTGTGTTTGAATTCCACAGTTTAAAATTCACAGTTTGTATTTTAAAGTCACATTCCAGATGCTCTGCTTCACAAATATAATTCTCCATTTATCTCCAAAACGCTCAATTTACAAATGCACATTGAATTAACTACAACACAAATCGGTTGGTGTGCATTTGCACACTGCTTCTCTGTGGTGGATCTCCTCTGTGCACGCACAAATCTTTTTGAGACTGACCTGACGGTGGGCGTAGACGAACGTCGCCATTGGCTGATAAATCTGATTGACAGGGTCATCAGCCAATCAGATGGGTTCACTTTCAGCCAATCTAACGTCTCCTTCCCTTTCAACCCGGAAGTACATGCTCTCTCTCTCTGTTGCCATGTCTGCTTATTATAAGCGACTTTGTGCTTGTTTTTCTATGGTGTCTTTCTATGAAGACACATTGTGAGCTTGTAGATTTCAAGTTGGATGCAGCTCAAAGTGAACATTCCTCAGGTATCTAGTTTGTTGCCATACAACCTTCCTACAGTAGCCCGTGTTATTAAAAAAAAACGGGCTACAATGTTTTGGCCATTATCTCTGGAACAGAAGGTCCAATCTGCCCAGTTCAAAGCTTGTTGGGTGCGTGAAATGTTTTGGCCATTATCTCTGGAACAGAAGGTCCAATCTGCCCAGTTCAAAGCTTGTTGGGTGCGTGACTTTGAGGACATTAAGCACACAATGTTACATTTTCGGATTTTTTTGTATTTCTTATAATTTTAGGCTATATTTCAGTATGGTTTATGGTATTGTGTTTGTCATTATAGCCATATTTGTAATGTTTGTCCTGTTTTCCCATCTTCTTGGATTAAATATTCTAAAATCATCAGTTTGAGAGACCATCCTTAATCAGCCGGGGTTGCTTACAGGACAGGTACAGCGGCAACACTATATAGAAAGTTATGATCAACCCATGGTCACTCTTTGTATGTATTCTACATGGTTTCAGTGCAGGTACGTTTGTTTTCATCCCCTTTTTTCATTTAACTTTGTCATGACTTTTCAGACAGAGCTAAAGTTACCTTAATACTATTCAATGCATTGCACAGCAACACAACAATGCTAAGCCTTCAGTCTTCAGTGCAGCTAATCATAATGGACATGAACTGACCTAATATTTAACTAATATAAATCATTGTTCATGGCTATTTAGCCTAATTGTTGGTCCATATTTGAGGTCTTTAAAGGATACATGACAAAGCATTATTAACCAAAAGGTGATTTAGTAGGTGGTGGTAATATATAATAAATATATGGTAATATATTTGGTTACATATATCTAACAATATTAAACATATTTAATATTACATTAATTATTATAATTATTATAATACATATAATAATTATTACAATACATATTATATTATATTATTATAAACACAATTATTACCATAATATATGGTAATATATTAATATGGTAATATAATAAATAATTTAAACATTTTTTTAAAGTTAAAAAATGAAAACAAGTATTTTTTTATTTTTTTTTAAGTGTGTTCTAATTATTATTCTTAATTATTCTATTATAGCTAGATAACATCATTATCCATTGCCTTCATTATAGGAAATTTAAAGAGTGAATTTTAACATTTTTATAATAGAAAACGAGATATATTGAAAGATGAAACCCTAGCCCTAACCCAACATAATATTAAAAGGTGTTTACATGGATATGAATGCATTACAAGTCAGCTATGAGGTGGGAGGAAAAAAATGAAAATACTTATTTTTGAGTATTTTGGGCTGATTTAAATCACGGGTCAAATTTGACCCGCTAACACCACAAGTGGATGCAGTGCAAGGGTTAAGGGCCTCATAAATTATAATTTGAGGTCCATATCATGATGACCCACAGACTGTATTCTGCAGCTCCTTGTAGGCTTCTAGGCTTCTTTATAATAGAAAAAAACAAAAAGAAGCATTGGCTGGCAAACTTTTCATCTTTTGTCTCACCCCATTCCCTGCATTCTGAACCTGTGTACATTCCTGTGTAAAAGAGGCTATCTCCAGGATCTAGGATACTATTGTCAGAGCATACATTTGACAAATGCCATTACTTCACACTCTTTTGCTGTATATTGAAAATAACCCTGAAGTTAGATATGTTTGTGTTGTTGCCTCCAAAGAAATGCATTCATTCAATAGTATGAAATGGTTATCAACTCTTTATGCTATAAAGAGTTGATAATCGCCTCACAGCTAGAAGGTCCTGGGTTCGATTCCCGCCGGGGACGCTGTGGGCGCTGGGGGCGCGTCATCAGCGCCCATACCCTTGGTGGGGTTGGCGAAAGGGCCTACTCTGTGTGGAGTTTGCATGTTCTCCCCGTGTCTCCTAGGGTAGTTAATACCCTCACAAAAACATGTAGTAATCCTGGTCACTATACTGCCTCCCCCTGGTCAGCCAGGGCGCCTGATGGAGGGGAAGGGAACTGGTTGCAATAATGTGTTCCTTCCACGCGCTACGTCCAACCAGGGAAACTCCCCCCTGTCAGGTGAAAAGAAGGTCAGTTGGCTCTCATGCATTGAAGGATGAGCATGAGCTCGGCCCTGGCCTCCCTAGGCTGGTGGGGGGAGTGTAGTGCCCAGGATCACTTAGCAAATTGGCACCGGGTGAAAAAAAAAGGGTTACAAAAATCGAGGGATAAAAAATATAAAAAAGAGTTGATAATTAATAAAGGACATTAAAGTTAATGTCCTTTATGATTAAAATATGATTAGCTGCTCTGAAGACTGGCTTAGCATTGCTGTGTTACTGTGCGGTGCATTGATTAGCATTAAGGTAACTTTAAGTCATGACAAAGTTAAATTAAAAAAGGGAATTAAAACAAACGTACCTGTACTGAAACCATGTAGAATACATAAAGATGTGACCATGGGTTGATCATAATTTTCTATATTTTTTTTCAATAAGTGTTGCCGCTGTACCTGTCCTGTAAGAAACCCTGGCTGATTAAGGATGGTCTCTCAAACTGATGATTTTAGAATATTTAATACAAGAACCACCGTAAGAACTATAGGTGGGAAATCAGAAAAAAAGGACAAACATTACAAATGTAACTGCCCCTCAGCTTGGTAAGTATGATAATGATGAGACAGTGGAGTTTCAAACAGATGCTGGTTTATTCCTGAAGCACCGTGAAAACTATAGGAAAATAAGACTGCATGATATGTCAAGTCTACAGTATCACAAAATACAATAAAGTAATTCAATAAACAGTTGACCAAAAATAAGCTTGAACATGACAATAAACAAATAACGTACTTCTTAACGGTACAAAAAAGCCATCTTGGGACACTAAACAACATTAGACATAAACCCTTGTAAACAAAGGCTATGTCTTAGGAAGACATAATACATCTGTTGCATTCATCATGAGCTACATTAGAGCAGTAAAAAAACGGTATTTTTAACTGAAAGTATAAACTATAGCTTACAAACCTAATTCCGGGGGTGTTAAAACATGAATTAAAACGTATACACTATTTATTTCCCCTGTGGATGTACATTTTTCAGAACTCTCGCGATATTCCCACAATGTGACTATGTATTGACTGAATGTACAGAAAAAATGGGGAAACACTGCCACCCAGTGGACCTTTTTGTAAACCACACATAGGCCTACACAACTCAAAACGTAGCAATAAAACACAACAATAAAACAACTATCAATCAATAAAGATGAACAACTATAACTGTATAGCCAGTATCAAAAACCCTTTGGTTGGTGGTCATTTACAACAAATATGACAACAAACACAATTTATCATAAACCATACTGAAATATAGCCTAAAGCTATAAAAAAAATACAAAACCCTGAAAAATCCGAAAATGTAACATTGTGTGCTTAATGTCCTCAAAGTCACGCACCCAACACGCTTTGAACTGAGCAGATTGGACCTTCTGTTCCAGAGATAATGGCCAAAACAGTTTTGGCCATTGTCGTTTTGTCGTTTTTCTTTAATAACACAGGCTAGGAAGGCCGTATGGCAACAAACTAGATACCTGAGGAATGTTCACTTTGAGCTGCATCCAACTTGAAATCTACAAGCTCACAATGTGTCTTCATAGAAAGACATCATAGAAAAACAAGCACAAAGTCGCTTATAATAAGCAGACATGGCAACACAGAGAGAGAGCATGTACTTCCGGGTTGAAAGGGAAGGAGACGTTAGATTGGCTGAAAGTGAACCCATCTGATTGGCTGATGACCCTGTCAATCAGATTTATCAGCCAATGGCGACGTTCGTCTACGCCCACCGTCAGGTCAGTCTCAAAAAGATTCGTGCGTGCACAGAGGAGATCCACCACAGAGAAGCAGTGTGTAAATGCACACCAATCGATTTGTGTTGTAGTTAATTTAATGTGCATTTGTAAATTGAGTGTTTTGGAGATAAATAGAGAATTATATTTGTGAAGCAGAGCATCTGGAATGTGACTTTAAAATACAAACTGTGAATTTTAAACTGTGGATTTCAAACACAAAATATAAATGTGACTTTAATACACAAACTGTGGATTTAAAGCTGTGGATTTGAAACACAAAATACAAACTGTGAATTTTAAACTGTGGATTTCAAACGCAAAACACAAACGTGACTTTAATCACACAGACTGTGGATTTAAAGCTGTGGACTTGAAACACGAACACGAACTTGAAACACGAACGCACGAAACACGAAAGCTGTGGACTTGAAACACGAACGTGGACTTGAAACACGAACACAAACACGAAACACATGCAAACCAGAACTTGTTCATTCAAAAATCAAATGTGTGAATACAAACCAAGACTTGTGCATTTACTCATTATGAGACTGTTCTGACTCCATACGTTGGTGCGCAACAACAAAGCCACCTTAACTCTATGCAGCCAGCTCAGTGCATGAAAACATGATGCCTGCTTGATAATGTTGGCTGGGCAAATCAGAATCTGTAATGGATGCCCACCTATGCGTGCGTTCGTCCCGTTTAGGGGGATGGGGCGGGGTGGGGGGGGGGGGGGGGGGGGGGGGGGGGGGGGTTGAGTTCCACGATGCGGTGTGGGTCACATGCGCGCAATTTTTATTAATATTAATTAAACTACTATAAAACAACAGTAACAACAACACACTCTACCAGCCTCCAGTGGTGGAAAATAGCAGATCTACAAGCTCACAATGCCTTGCGCTTGTAGATCTGCTACTTTCACCTGGTTACATGGTATGTTTTATAATAATAATCGAAATCTACAAAGTAACAAGTAACTAAAGTTTTAAAAAAAATTGTAGAGGAGTAAAAAGTACAATATTTGCCTCTGAGATATAGTGGAGTTACTGGAGTAGAAGTAAAAGTATTAGAAATTGGAAATACTCGAGATTCAAGTGCAAATACCTCAAAATTGTACTTAAGTACAGTTCTTGAGTACATGTACTTAAGACATATGCCAAAATCCATTTGAAAAAAATGCTTTTCACTGTTCTCAGGTCAAATATTGATATGCGATTAAAATGCGATTAATTGCGATTAATTAATTACAAAGCCTCTAATTAATTAGATTTCTTTTTAATCGAGTCCCAGCCCTAGCTGTTTTATAAAAGGTGTTTATTTTATTTATTTATTATTTATAGGGCCGACAAAAGCTATTTGTTTAAAAATCTTAAAGTGAGGGCATTTGCTTTTTATTTTAATATGGTTAGGGTTATTTTTGTAATTTATTTTAGTCTATAATGCCAACAAAGGCTGTTTAATTAATGTTTGGTTAAATATTATAGATGAGGCCTATTTTTGGAGAAATATTGCAATCTGCAGACAGATTAGGCCTATTTGATTTGATCAATTGAAAATGTTTTGTGTTCGTTTGAGAGACGATGTTAAATTGAGCCTAATTGAATGAGTATGGGCCTACTATGCATGTGTTGGTATTGATTTAATGTTTTAGAATTTGTCAACTGTTTACAGAGAGTTAGACATTGTTTGAAAATATTATACAGGGCCTTTAATTTGTTAGCTTACTGCAGGTGAGGCCTGTCAAAGTGTGCCTGCATTATTAGTGCTGATGGTATCTGCACTGAGTATCTGTTCTGCCATTATTAGCCTTATTGAGAGGCAACATTTGTGTGGACAGCACAATAAAAAAAACGTGTTTCCACACTTGAACCTTCTCTTTTATGGTTTATTTATATTGAGATGAAAGATAATGTTAACTTTTGAACATGAAAAAAAAAAAATACCCCCCCCCCCCCCCCCCCACCCCCCCGGTCGACTATTCGTTGATAATGGAATTAGGTAATGGAATTTAGTTTTGGACACTTTTACACATCCCTTGACAGAAGGATATCAAGTTCTACCAGCTAAACCATTTTGGTTTAGCAAGGTACAGCTAGTGGATCCTTTAAGGTGATCGGGTATTCTCTGTTGATGAGAAAGTCCAAGGCATGCACATGTAACAAAGGAAAAAGACACACCCTACAATTTGTTTTGATTTATTTGACATAATAATTCCATGTTAAATGCTTCTCACAGAAACTTCAAGGATAAGGAAGGGCATGCCAGGATTCTATTTGAATAGTGTCACAATAGTTTCATGCGAAGGCACCTGACTTTGATCAGAGGTGAGCTAACTTTTAGGTTGGAGGAGGTCTTAGGCTGTAGATGGAGGCTTACTATGGATTATGATTGTGGAGTGTAATTGTCTCCGCCAGGCCGAAGGCATGGGGAGAGAGTATGTTTTATCCTCCGTCCGTCCGTCCGTGGGTGTGTCCGTCCGTGTGTGTGTGTGTGTGTGTGTGTGTGTGTGTGTGTGTCCGTCCTGTCTGTGTGTTAGCAGCTAACCGTTGGCCCGGTCGCTCCGAAACTGTGCACACACACTCCCTGGATGCTAATTCAAAACCTCTGCTCCAATTTTTTCACATGGGCCTGTTATAGCGCCACCAGGAGGCCGATTTGTGCAAAACCCATTTTTTTTACATTACATCTACAGATTTTATCCAAACGTCATGCAAATCGGTACACAGTATCTCTAGTCATGTGATCAACAAGGATCTGTCCGATTTCCCATATTCCATCCTCATTGCCTATGGTTGGCTTCCAAGTTTGCAGGATTGGTCCGTTTTGAACAAAAAGCCTCAAACTATGCATACAGCTTGCGATTTCCGTGAAATTTCACACGCACATTCCCACTAGGCAGAGGAAGAAATGACACCCTTTTCACATTGGACTGTTATAGCGCCACCAGCAGGTCTAATTTAGCAAAACACATTTTTGGAACAAAATGCCTCAAATCATGAATGCAGTGTCTGATTGCCGTGAAAGACCTAAGAATAAATGGCACCCTTTTCACATTGGCCTATTATAGCGCCACCAGGAGGCCAGAATAACGTACCTGACCTGGCGGAGACCTGTGCTCCGAGGAGCACTTTTTCTAGTTGTAGTTGTTATTGTCATTGTTGGACACTTTGAAACACTGTCTCTCAACTAACACCAACCAGCTTTAATTGTCCAGTTCTGCCCTCCTTTGCCTTGGTAGAAAATAGCTCCCCTCTGAATCCGTGGCAAGACTTGTTTTCCTTTTTGATTTTACAGAAAAATATATTTCATCGGAATTTCACAGACATCGGTAAACATGATCTCTAGTCATGTGATCAAGACAGATCTGTTTGATTTTTCATATTCGATCCTGATTGGCTATGATCTAAAGTTTGCAGGAGTGTCTCGTTTTGAACAAAATGCTGCAAATCATGAACGTAGTGTCTGTTTGCAATGAAAGACGGATCTCTCCGATTTTTCATATTCCATCCTGATTGGCGAATTTCGAACATTGCTGGCCCACAATAACCTACCTGACTTGGTGGAGACCTATGCTCCGAGGAGTACTTTTTCTAGTTTTAACTTATTCTTCATTTCTAAAGAAGACAGGCAAATGATCACTTACATCACTAATAGTCCACGTATTATCTTCTCTTCCATTACATCTGTAAAAATTAGAGGTGGGCATATATTAATTTTTTTAATCTAGATTAATCTATCTGCAATCCTGGAGTTAATCTAGATTAATCTAGATTAAAATGGCTCATTTGAAGTCTGCCGAAGGCATTCAAAATATGTGTGTTCTAGGGATGCACCGATGGGATTTTGGCCGATATCGATATCCGATATGATATATTGCTGTTATGACCGATAACCGATATAACCGATGTCGATATGATCGACATCGGTTATATCCTTTTCATGTGACCAATGGTGTCCGTCAAGGAGGAATAATTTCTCCATTCCTTTTTAATGTTTATATGAATGATTTATCATTGATGTTAAATGCATGTGGGACAGGGTGTAGAGTTGGTGACTCGTTAATTAATCACCTGATGTATGCAGATGATTTGGTCATCTTTAGTCCATATAGTGCTGGGCTACAACAGCTACTGAGGATATGCTCACAGTATGGCTTTGATTTTAATATAAAATACAACGCTAAAAAGAGTAAGGTCATGATTGTCCGAAGTAGGGAAGACAGATTATCTACATTTCCTGACTTCTACCTGGCTGGCACTGCCCTTAGTGTGTGCAGTGAGATTACTTATTTGGGACATATTATCTCCAATGACCTAACAGATGACAAAGACATCTATAGGCAGCGGCGTAAGCTGTATGCCCAAGCAAACATGCTGTGCCGCAAATTTAGCATGTGCTCAGTACCTGTGAAGATCTCACTGTTTAGATCCTTCTGTACACCACTGTATACTGCCCACCTTTGGAGTCGCTTCAGGCAAGGCAGCTTCAGGCGCCTTACAGTGGCCTATAATGACTGCATGAGGCTGCTGCTGAGAGCTCCAAGAAGCTCCAGTGCAAGCCAGATGTTTGTTAGTGTTGGGGTACCCACCTGTGCTGCTGTGCTACGCAACCTTATGTATAGGTTTATGTGTAGAGCATCGGAGTCAGTAAATGACATAATCGCTGTCATAACAGACCCCACACGAAGCTCTGTCAGGTTCACCTCTAGATTGTGGAACCATTGGCGCACATGTCTGTATGTCAGAAACTGAACAATGTGAGCTATTTGCATTATTTTTATTTATTTTATTTTATTTTCTGTTTTATTTTATTTTCTGTTTTTACTGTGTGGTGTTGTTTTCTTGTGATATGGATCCTCCTGGGTCTGAAATAAAGATTGAATTGAATTGAATTGATAAAAAAAACAGTTTTATCCAGTCTGAAAAACATGTGTAAACACTGCATTTGAAAATGTATTCCAAATTATTTTATATTATCATCTGGATAATCCCCAGAGCAAAAAACATAATGTGTCAACTGCAAAAGTACCAGTGACAGCAGCTTAGAAAGAAACTTGGCAAATATCATTGATATTGAATAATTGAATAAAAAGTTTGGGCCCCAATACTGACCCCTGGGAGACGCCCAAATGATTTGAGCTGTATTTGCCCAGCTTCATAAACTGTTGACGTCTGTCCAAATAACTTTGTTTTAATCCAGTCTACTGCAATGCCTCTAATACCAATTTTCTCCAGTTTGTTTATTAATATGGTGTGATAGATAGTGTCAAAAGCTTTTTTGGGGTAAATTAATATTCCAATTGCAACTGTGACTCTTTCAATGGATTCCATCAATGCCTGAGATGTTGATCTGTTAGTTATAAAACCATATTGACTCTCTGAGAGCAGGCTACATTATTTTTTTCCAAAAAAGAATCTAGTCTGCTATTGAAAAGTTTCTCCAGTAGGCCTATCATTGAAAATTGTGAACAATTGGTTCCATTTGGACACTGAATTTACAGACCCATAAGGGTCCATTTGGTTTGTACACTCCGAGTTACAGACCCATATAAGGACCCACTTTTAGAACCACTGTCCTACACTGTGTGTGTGTGTGTGTGTGTGTGTGTGTGTGTGTGTGTGTGTGTGTGTGTGTGTGTGTGTGTGTGTGTGTGTGTGTGTGCGTGTGCACCCGCACGCTTAGCATACATTTGTTTGTTGTTGTTAGCATGTAGCACTCATTAGCATGCTCTATAGCAACAAGTATTACCAAACAGCGCCCAACTACTGCTATGTTTGTTCATCAACACGGTAGCGGAGGCTCTGCTTTTGTCCAATGACCACTTTAATAAGCTTCGCTGGGCTTACAGACCTGAAGCAAATGAATTAACGAGTGGAGCAACGCACTCGCACCGACACATACTCAGCCTCTCTCTGTCTGAGTGAAATGAATGAGAGGCAGTGCGCAGCGCACGTCTGTACACCATGTGAAACCCGACACCTATCCCCCCCCCCCCCACACACACACACACACACACACACACACACACACACACACACACACACACGCATTGCAGTCACACACAGACACAGAGTAATTCGCCCAGCTACATCAGCTAATGTTTTGGGGTAACCGCCTTCCGTTCCGACATCTCGCCACTCCGACTAGTGGCTTCCGCGTGCGGTTAAGGTTAGGGTTAGGGTTAGGTATAGGGTTCGTTAACGTCGGAAAGGCGACATGTCGGAAAGGCGACATGTAACCATGTTTTGGCTCCCAGACCCAACTTTGAGAATAGATTAACGGCGGTAATTTTTTTTTATCGCACGATAAGAGTCCGCGTTAACTTAGCCCGGTAACGGCGTTAACGGCCCGGCCTTAGTAAAAATATTTTCAATCAGTGTTGCACTGTCCTTTGTGTTACCCCGCTAAATAAATGTAAGGCAGACCAAAGTGTAGGGTCCAAAAATAGCAATTATTTTATTATAGAAACGCTTACAAAATGGTAGTTTCATTTATTTGCATACTAGAGGTCCGGCCGCCCTATGCTACCCCGTCCGCTAGCCGCGCACGGGGTAGCAAAATCGCGGGATACAAATTTCCAAAAGAAAAGTAAAAAAAAAAAAAAAAGTTATATATATTTTTTTTTCCTGGGGGTCCGCGGACCCCCTGGGAGTGTTGGGACCCCCACAGACCCCCGTGGAACATGGCGGACCCCTTCGCTGTTTTTTTTTTTCATTAAGGTGGTTGCTTGTTTCTGGCGCAAATGTGGCAACACTGAAATGTTCTTGTCTTTTGTGCTTATCATTTGGGAACGTGGCAATGCAGATGGCGAGTCGTTGTGTGTTCACTGTTGAGTTGTTGTGGGGACATGAGAAAGTCGGCTGCGTGTTTTTTTTGTGTTTTGGATGTACATGGCACGTGAATGACGGACATATTGTGATACAGACATGACTGAAGTGAAAGCAACGGCCTGGGTCATCAAAAAGGTAAGCTAGGGGGGGGGGGTTGAAGCGAAGGACGCGCTTGTGTTGTTGTGCTGGCGAAGAGACACAGAGTTTCAATGGCGGCCGCTTCGTGTTGTTTCGGCTAAACCCGTCGGCGTTCGGTGTCGGTGGTGCGCACGGTAAACGGTACGAAACTGTTTCCCCTTCCGTTTTATCCGTAATGTGGTGAGTGGAATTAATTATGTTGCGACGTGGAAAATTTGTAGTGAGCAATGTTGCCTAATGCTCACGTAAATTCAGCGCGCACGTTGTCGCTACTGTGTTGGCGCGACGTGGTGTGTAGCTGTTGTGTTTAGTTGAAATCAGTGCTGTGGGTATGGGTTCAGCGCCGAGGCGGAAGTCATTCCTCGTTTATATAAGTAGATATATAGAAATGGTTTAAAAGTGTTTAAGCAAATATAAAGGGAAGACTGGTACAAAAAAAAAAAAACATAAATCAAAAATCAAAGGGAAAGGAACAGCGGTCCTAAGGTGCCGCTTGTTCCACATGAACCTACAATCAATGACAAAAGCACATTGGTCAGTTCATAGTATACACATGGCACGATAGCATACACACATCAACACAACATAATAAAATGCACTAATGCCATCTACAAAATGTCACAGGTACATTACAATAGGCAAACCAATAAAAGGATTACCTTACCATATAGCTCTTAAGTTTATACACGCCTCAGTGGTTTCACACAGGCAAACCTCCCTCTCAACAGGTTACATACACACACACACCGCAAAACAGGCCCCCTGTCTCCACCTGTATCCGTTAGAGCAATGACATTATACATGTAAGTTAAACACAGTGTTACACAGAAACAAACTACCACACAGATATCAACCCTTATACTCACATTTCTTCAGTTTGAATACCTACATGCAGTGTTGGGAAAGTTCACTTAAAATATGAACTAGTTCAAAGTTCAGTTCACAAATTTTAAAATGAACTAGTTCAAAGTTCAGTTCATAATTCAAAATTTTGAACTAAAGTTCATGGTTCAAAAAATGAACTAGTTTAGTTCTTTTTCGTTCTTTTTTTTCAATATATATTAGTGCTGTCAGGCGATTAAAATTTTGAATCGCGATTAATCGCATGATTTGTGTAGTTAATCGCGCGATTAATCGCATATTAATCGCATATTAATCGCATATTAATCGCATATTTTTTATTGGCTCAAACTTGAATGATGAACTGAAAAGCAGTGCATTGTATTGTATATGGAGCAGGATGCATCCAAATATATTATTTATTATTATTACTATACTTTTATTATTTATCCAATACATTATAAAACCAATGTTATTTATTTAATTTTCTTATACATTATATCTTCTCTGTTGTACATACACAAAGCACCCTATATTTATTATTTCCAGTGGTGTAAAGTAACTAAGCACATTTATTCAAGTACTGTACTTAAGCACAATTTTGAGGTACTTTTACTTTTAGAGTATTAGCAGTTTTCAGTACTTACTTAATTCTACTCTACATCTCAGAGGCAAATATTGTACTTATTTTTAATTATTTCAAAACTTGAGTTACTAGTTACTTTGTGGATTTTACAAATACATGAATCACTTCAGCCCTATTTAAGTTTTGGCTATTGGAAAATAGCCGATCTACAACCTCACAACAGGTCACGGTGCAACACAGTGAGCTTGTAGATCTGCTATTTTCATTCATCTTGGGGGCGGGCTGGGGGCTTGTCAAAGTGAGTGTATGACACTGTTAACATCAAAAGCCAGGTGCAGAAGTCCACTTTTAATGCCAAAATAAAGTCGGGTCGGACGTCCAGACTACAATATGACGTTCATTCAGAGGTTCGGGGGCCGGGGCTACCGTCCTAAAGTCGGCTGTTAGGCTACGGTGCTACGACGCATCAGCCACGTTGTTGTTGTGACATGACCCCAAACTCATTTCGCCGTTCCGCGGTGTTTACTTATTAATTCAGCCCAGCTTCAAGTTAATTTTGTCGGCAGTGAAGCCAAGGAAACAACACAGATACTTTGGAAGAGACACAAGTCAACTTCCAAATGCTTGTGGCCGGGAAATGAGCTTCGCAGAGCGGATAAGGTGTCAGCTCTTCGCCCTGGCCGAGTGGCCGTAACTGTCTGTGCTGCTCGGACTCCGCGCTGCGTAGTGCGATATGAATGTTAGACACAGCCTTGCTTTTCTCTTTTTTGACTGATGGTGCGTTCAAGACGCCTCGGAAACACAGAATAGTATGAAATACAACATGACAAACCGATGTAACCATGGAAATTTGGGACACTCTTGAACGAAGTTGAACGAAGAGAGAACGCCGTTCACAAACGCCAGAATGAACGCGTTCACGATAACGTTCATCTATCGGCTATACAGTACGTTCAGTTCACGTTCGCCCAAAATATGAACGAGTTCATGAACGATCGTTCATTGGACACGTTCAGGCACAACACTGCCTACATGTAGCTGAAGCAGCCACACCCCAAACAATGGACCGGCACAACAGTACAGTGGCACAGACCGAGTTAACAGGTCAGCACTCAAACATCCCCCTCTCAACACGCTACCGGCAGTGTTGAGGACCCACATATTACCGACCTGTTAAACCCATTCTTAAGTTTGTGTGTGTTGGTTAAATTTCATCAAATCAAGTCGCACAGAAAAAAATCACTGTATGTATTTCATATAATTTAATATTCAACGATCAATACACAACCCTGGTGTTCTGTAAATGCAACTAATTCATATATTTTGGGATCTTTCAACTACCTTTGTCATATTTTCTTGGGTCTAAACTGGGTCAGTGCAATGAATGGAGGAATCTGATTTCACCTTCCCAGAGTAAAATTTATTTGGTAATAAACCCAATAATAAATATAGCTGCAAGCAGCGATAATACGGGGCCAGGGATTGCAGAGAGAAGAAAGAAAGAAGCAATGATAAGTAATATGCACAATAAGCCATAGAAACATAGAAGACTGAACTTGAGAGAAAGAAGACCATGCAATTAACAAATGAGCATTTTAAACCCATAACCCTAACCTCAGTAAAACTATGCCTTCCCCTAACCTCAAGAAATACTATGCGTAAGCCTACTAATAGGCCGTATTGTCTAGCCCCTTATCGTTCAGTTTCGTTCCCACCAAGTGGATTTAAATAATCTCTGCTTCTTAAAAATGATGTATTGGTAGTAAGTAAGAAAAAAAAGTACCGACATCTGATTCGGCGCAGTATTTTTATAATTAGAGTTTAAAAGTCGGTACTATTTTCTTAGCAGCGCAGTAATACATTCAAAGCGGTGGTGCGGTTTTTGACACGTGATTCCCGTTACAACCAATGGAGTCGCCTCTTCCGCCTCACCACTTCCTGCAACAACGGCCATAGCAACCGTAACGTCCGAAGAAAATACATCAAAACAAAGACAATATCCTTCAAAAGCACGTCAAAAGGACTCGAAACGATGCTATATGGATCTTATGTCTGTCCAGAAAGAAGAGGTTCAGGAATTTACACGGACAAGATGGGATACATGAACAACAAGCCATGGATACACGACGGTCGTCTGTCCCGACTGAACTTCAACCAGGTGTTTGCACTTTTCCATTTATGGCCCGTACATCTACATAAACGTTCAGATTTCAAATATAAAGTGCTTACCGCATGGCCATTGATGTTACAATTCTATATGGTCCCGCAGAAATACCCGTATATTCCGTATTGTTCAATAAAGAGTATTCTTAACCAATCGGTGGCCATTTTCTCATAGATTTATAATGTATCAGAATGCAATACACCTCCCATCCGATAGGGTCGCATGGTTGAAAGGATATGGTGAAAATGGCTACCGATCGGATTAACAGGCTTTTTACTGAACAATACGGAAGATACAGGTACTTCTCTGGGCCCGTACATAATTGTAACATCCATGGCCATGGGTAAACATTTTAAATATGAAATATGAACGTTTATGTAGATGTACGGGCCGTTAATGGAGAAAGTGCAAACACCTGGACTGGTTGAATGTTTCAGGGCTACTAGAACGTGCATCAACGTTACTTATAAACATCAACATTGTGTGGATGGGTTCTTACAAGCCTCCTGAGGACGCTGGGTTTCACGCAACATTCTACCAGCGCGTTTTATTTACAAAAATACATTAATGTGATTAATGTGAGAGGAAAACGGCAGAAGGATCAACTCTCTCAAACAGAAACGTCAGCAGGTGAGCCACATTTTAACATGAGACTGAAATTATTTATTGTGTTATCAGATAAAAGCATTGAAAATAGCAGATCTACAAGCTCACAACGCGTTGTGAGCTTGTAGATCTGCTATTTTCAATAGATTTATTTGGGGGGAGACACATTTTAACATGAGACTGAAATCATTTTTTATGTTATCACATGAAAAAAATCAATTGAAAATAGCATATCTACAAGCTCTCACATTTTAACATGAGACTGAAATTATTTATTGTGACTGAAAATATCTATAAGCTCACACGTGGCGTTGTGAAAGTAAAACTACTGTACCTCAAAATTCTACTTGAGTACAGTAGCCTACTTGAGTAAATGTACTTAGTTACTTTACACCACTGAAAGTACAGGTACTAAAAAAACATACAGTACTCAAGTGAATATCCACCACTGCATCTCACCAGTGCTGATAAAGCCCATAAGCTAATTGGCAATATGGCCAAGTAAGAGATTGTAAACAAACTGTCAAATATTGATTTGTCATTTTATGATTGTATGGGTGCTATCACTGTATTTTAAACATTTGTGTGTAATTTCAGTATTAGATAGCCTGCACCTTTGCTTTGACTCTAGCCGAGAGGAAGCCTTTATGACAAAGGTCATTAAATAGCTACATACCATCTCAGAGCTGGGCTATTAGGTGCAGACTATTTGTTTTTATATTTGGCAGCCTATAGGACATACCCACATACTGGCTGTTAGAGGGTTTCAACAACTTTGGATGCCCAAAAAGGAGGCAAAAAGGTTGGCAAAGTATTGTGCTGTAATTGGCAGCAGCCATATGGCGGAGAGGGTGTTACTTATCTTATACCCATAGAGTACATCATAGATATTCAACTGGCGGCCCGCGGGCCACGTGCGGCCCGCGAGGAGCTTCCTTGTGGCCCCTGGCCATATTCCCCAAAAAAAATAAAAAAAAATAAATACATTTTCATAATTATTATTTATTTTAACTTTGAATTATGTTATCAAAGTTAAAACAGTACAAATTATTTATCCTTCATTAGTTCTTTAAAGGCCATCTTTCATTGGAACTTAACTTAGAACCTTAAATAGAACCGAATTAGACCCGAAAAAAGGTTGATTTATATTGGTCAAATAGAACCGAATTAGACCCGAATTAGACCGAATTAGACCCGAAAAATTTCGCGCGAAATTGTTTGCATGCGCGCAAATTGTGTGCGCAAAATTTGCGCGCGCGTGCATTTGCGCGCACTGTGTGGCCCCGAACTCCAAATAATTTTGCAGTTGTGGCCCCCTGCCTAATCTAGTTGAATACCCCTGGAGTACATGTTTATTGTAATGTGAAGTCATATGCCAGGATTATGTGAATGTAACCTTACTGCACCTATAATGTGTGTGTGTGTGTGTGTGTGTGTGTGTGTGTGTGTGTGTGTGTGTGTGTGTGTGTGTGTGTGTGTGTGTGTGTGTGTGTGTGTGTGTGTGTGTGTGAACCACCCTTCGCTGACCGCTACAAGATCTTCTGTGAGAGTCATCCGCCATGGCTTATAGTTGACCAAGAGGTGCTGAAAATAAACCAGCTACGAAGGGTGTTCGTAAACACAGTGAAGAAGCATGAGGATCTTGATGCTTCAAACTACAGGTAACTCAAATACTATGTGTGTCTTTGACAGTACTGGGAAACAAAACAAAAACCTTTATGCTGAAAAGTATATTATAGATGTATTCCCTCACAAAAACGTCTATGAGAGTATATTTAAACTAAATTGGCGATCATTGTTAATACGTCTTTATTGATACACGTGTGCTCATCTTTCCCTAACATTTTATGTTGCAGGCAGGATAAATTGAAGCGGAGGTTGACCCCTGATTTCCCCCAGCTGGTTTTTCACTGCCCTACCAAGTGCAACATCTCTGAACATACATACATGTCCTTCCTACTGTAGGTATTTTAGGAAAAAGGTTTGGTGATGCAGGGCTGCAAGACATACTCATTGAGTCAAGTTGGTGCCCCAAATCCATCAATGGTGTGATCAGTGGTCATCCACAGGAGATGCAGTCTGCACTTTCATATTTTGTCATATTTGTATACTATTTAGCTGCCGTTGCACTGTCAACCAACATTTCTCTGTTCATACCTGTGAGTGACACAGAAGGCCTGATCTGGGGGGTGGGTGGGAGGGTTGATGTACAAATGACACATGCTGTGACACACTGTGGTATTTTAATAAATATTTCATACCATATGTTGTAATAATTTGGAGCTTTAGTGTTTTTATTTTACTGTAGTCCATTTTTGGCATTATTCCAATCTAGAGGGCTGATTTTCAGCCATTTTGGGCCAAGGAGTGCTGCTTTTTTTCTCCTACCTTTCAGTACACAGTAGGTTGTGACATTTTCTATGTATGAAATATAAGCTTTTAGCTAAATGTGCTATGTGTATGTTTCATTGTGCTGGGCACCAATCACTTCAGTAGAAGCGTTTTCTTTCTACATTTCATGATCAAAATTCAAACATGAGTACACTAAGGCACCAATACTTGTTTCAGATGTTAGGTATATGTATTTATGACATTTGAGAAAGATTTTGTGTTGCCAAAATCAGTTTTCAATATTTTACAAGCAAAAATAGCAGCAAAAGATTTTCGTTTTTTGGTTATTCACTTTAATATACATTTCTGGCTTGTGAAAAAATACTGCAGGATTTTGTGCGGAGATACTTTAACCCAAAGTCCACAAGGGTATTGTCTATGCAAAAATGCATTGAAAAAGTAGATCCAAGTCGTGGGAACGAAATTCATTTTCTAGGCACTTTTTGGTGGGTCACCACACGGCCTATAATGCCAAATCATGATCACCTCAACACATCGTCGGGGACGGGGATCAAACCAGTGACCTCCGGACTACAAGACTGCCTTTCTTCTCATTGAGCTAGAGATGTGATAGACCTGGCAGTTTCTGTTGATATGTATAACTCATGAGAGGGAATGACAGCAGGTGAGGTGGGTAGATCCAATCCATGGGAATAGGCCAGGTGGCCTGTTGCTGTTGCTCACTTTCTACAAGAACATAATTATGTCAGAAAATGGACAAACACATATTGTTAAGCATTTCATATTATATTTATCAATTGCACATGTATTCACTGATACAGTCATGTTGTGTGCAATGAAACTTTAACGATGCCTGCATCAAGAGAGGCTTGAACTGGCAACCTTGGTGTTGTGAGGCATTCGTTTAAGGGAGAAGCCATTGGACCAACAGACAAGATCTGTGAAAAAAAGAGATCACACAGATGATACAGTTTCACGCAAATAGCAAAAAAAATCCTCGGTTTAAGTGTTTTTCCGAACTGCTCAAAATTGCGGACAATCTAAGGGTGGTGCTTACTGGTCAACGTGATAGATGTGTTCCTCATTAGTCAAGGCACATGTGTAAGCAGGTTTAATGGCTGTCGGCCAAACGAGGCATGACTTTTGCCTGTTTAAAGTTTGCATTTTCAAAAAATCGCTATAGCGCCCCCCTTTGACCAATTGGAGTAAGATTGGTTTCAGTGATATTACCGCAAAGTTTCAAAGAAATGTGAGTTTGCATGTATGTGTTAGGGGCAGATGAATAATTGTCATAACACTGCAATATTCATTGGCTCATTAAAGCTTCATTTTTTCACTTAGAAAAAATCTGCTCCCTATTTTATGTTGGCATAGGTCCAAAGTTCATGTGTAAAAAGTTTTGTGCAAATTGCTCAAAAATCCCAGGATTCCATAGATTTGAACTGTTTTTCATATAATTCAAAATGGTGGGAGATCTAAAGGTCAGAGGTCAAAAGTCAGACTGTGAAAGTTGTTCAGCATGAGGAGACGCATATGTGTATTGAAGTTTCATGGCTGTAGGTCAAACAGGGCATGAGTTGTACCTGTTCAAAGTTGGCATTTTCAATTGAGTGCTATAGCGCCACCTTTTGACGAAAGATTGTGAGATTTATTTCTTGATAGTTTTTCATGACCATCTATCATATGGTCGAGTTTCGTAAAAAGCGCATGCACGGTTCAGCCAGAACTGCAAAAAGTATCCAACATTTATGACAGCACTCACCAAATAACTTTAAAAAGAAAAAAAAAGACAGAGACAGTGCCTTAGTTTCACCAATTTTTTTTTTGAAACTTACAACTTGTTTTGCTTTGATGTAATAAAAAAGAAACATGAACCTTGACATTAAAAATTACAAATTGAAAACAGCTTCAATTATGAATATCAACATCAACCTCAAAAGTTACTTTTCTTTGAAATTACAAATTAAACTGTTTTGAAATTACCATTGTTGGAAAGTAACTTAATGAAAATTGCCCTGAATTGCCCTCTATAACAAAAATAAAAATTAAAAACACCTTGAATATTTTACTTATTTCAGAAATAGTTAATCTTTTACTGAAGCGGGTCTATGCCCTTCTCAAGTTGATGATGTAATTTGTCCATGTGTTGTCTAGCCCTATGGAATGTATGTGCAAATACAAACCAACTTAATACTTCCTAAGGTTAATATGAGCATCAAATCAATATTTTAAATATGTTGTATTTGCACATACATTCCATGCCATTTCATGGAAGTTAAATTATCACTGAGGATTTTCACAGTGTAGATTGGGGTCCCACACATAAAGTATAACATATGTATCAAATGGGGGTCTGTGGCCTAATGCACATCTACCTGGGGGTCCACCCTTAGAATGAAAAAGGTTATTCCATAGTGAAGGAATTCCTCAGAATAAAGTGAATCAAACGGCCACACTATTCTCCATCAGCTGTGGGTCCATGTATGTGTAATGGACTTGCAGAGACTGGTTTCTCTTGTGGACAGCTGCACTGCGCTCTTTAAGGTCTTTTTTTAATTGGGCCATGAGCGTCAATGGAGTCTCCTCACTGAATTGCTGATCTGGATAATCGCCAAGAGGAACCTGAGGAAATAGAAACATTTATTATAATACAGGTACATAAACACATTTTCAGTCTGTGTATTCACAATAGTTACAATACATACATTTGCCCTCAGACGATTATAACTGCATTGGTGGGGTTATTTTGACTGTGATGTCATAATGTATAGCCTACGCTAGCATCCCTATCCTACAATCTGCCAAAATAGCCAATAGGAAATAGCTCACAAGTGACGCGCTGTGGGCTTGTACATCAGCTATTTTTGGTGAAGATATTCACAAACGTAACTTGCAAGGCGCACCTTTGCTCTGACCCGCACCAAACTTGGTACAAACACTGTTCAGGGGTCTGCCATGACAATAGTCACACCAGGCCCTTGAGTTCCATTACAGAAATGGCGCCCTGGCTGTCATGGTGGAGGAGTTATAGTGACCAGGATTACTACATGTTTTTGTGAGGGTATTAACTACCCGCAGGGCTTGAGTCTACAGCCATGCAATTTGACTGGAGACAGTCTCCAGCCATGTCTCCAGTCGGTCTCCAGACGTCAGGGGGGGCCCCCTTGTCTCCAGTCGCCCCCCTCATAGACCTCCATTCACTCTCCAGTCTCCAGAGGCCCCCACCTTCCTGAAAATGTCTCTTGTTTGCCTGTCCCCGCCCCCTTCACTCTCTCTGAGTTTCTCAACGGCAGCCATCTTTGTTTACATTTAGATGGACAGGAACACTCTATGCTTTTTAATTCATTATAGACCCCCACCACCAAACAATGATGGTCCCTTGGTGCTGGTTAGGACCCAATAACATTTCGATTTTATGTTTTATATGTTTTTGATGGCGTTAAGGCCTGGATTTGGACATCTCTTCCACAGCCTTTTATACACTCTTAGAGTTAGGATTTTAAAGTATAGATTGCTGTCCCAGAGGTAGAAAATGTTCAAATAGGGGTCCTTGAAATGAAAAGGTTTGAGAACCACTGTGATAGGGGATATGCATTCATATTATTGTCTCCGCCAGAGAGTATGTTTTGCACCCTGTCTGTCCGTCCGTCCGTGTGGGTGTCCGTCCGTCTGTCTGTGACCAGCTAATCTCCAGGACCGTTGGCATGATCGCAGCGAAACACATGGGCATGTTATAGCGCCACCAGGAGGCCGCTTTTTGCAAAACAATTTTTCTGACAGTACTCCTACAGATTTTGTCCAAACGTCACGTTAATCTGTACACAGTATATACAGTAGTCATTAAACAAAACGTGTCTTTCAGATTTTCACTATCATCAGTGTTTCCTTTTGTTTACACATGATTTTTTTCTATTGATATATTGCATTCATGTTCATGGGTATTTTCAGACATTTAACCACCTGTGAGGGGTTGTGAGCTTGTAGATTGGCTATTTTCAAATAGATGATGTATATAGGGTTTATAGTGGCTAGCTGATTTTTATACTATATAAAATCTGAGAATCACTATGCTATTGTATAGT
This sequence comes from Gymnoscopelus microlampas, assembly GCF_963454915.1. NCBI lineage: Eukaryota > Metazoa > Chordata > Actinopteri > Myctophiformes > Myctophidae > Gymnoscopelus > Gymnoscopelus microlampas. Next base: position 57,924,159 of record NC_139940.1, read on the forward strand.
GTGATTACAGCTTTACTAAAGGAAAGCTGTGTGGGTAAAGCCAGGTTATTCATATCTTTTCATACATTTTCATGCAAGTAAGGGCATGGTGTGAACATGGCAAAAAAACACTGGTAGTAGGTACTCCTGGTTTCTGCTGGGAACAGGGTTCGAGTCCCTGCAGCGCTGTGCTTACTGTTTCACCGTTGTCCTGTTATATGTTTACATAAAATGTTAGCACTCAATTCATAGACCTGAATGCACTTTTAATTATAGTACATCAAGCAGGTAGCCCTGTGATTACATCTTTATAGCACATGGTTGCATTACAGTGCAACCACAATGTGATTACGTTCTTATTCACAATGCAACGTTTTTGTACTCCAATGTCATGGTGTATTAGTCAGCACAGTGGATTAATATTTCGATCGATCTGGGATGTTAAAGTTGTGCAAAACTGTGGTAAATGAATTGCCTCTTCAGCTAGATCAAACAGCAGTCACTTATAACTGTTGAGACTCCTAGAACATTAAGACGTGTTGACATGGATAGCTTTGTGTCTAATAACATCTCTGTGTTAATGAATGGGGTATGAGCATTATGTCATACAGTGTAGATTGTAGATCGGACCATGTCGTACAGTACACGGTCTACAGACCATGTACTGTAGACCATGTCGGTCTACAGTACAACAAACTATTAAGATGTTTGTGATTACAACATGTACTGCTTGGTGTTATGTTTAAAGTAAAGTAGGCCTTGCACAAGCCCGGGATCGAACCCAGGACCTTTTGACCATGTCATGTGTAAATGACATGCAAATGGTCCAAACAGGGACACACCCTAATGCTAATCTGATCCCTCGCACATTGACTGGAGAAACCTCAGCCAATCGCTGGCCTCAAAGAATGCACTACGGTACGGCTCATCCCCACCCGCTGAGAGACACGGGGAGAACATGCAAACTCCACACAGAGTGGGCCCTTTCGCCAACCCCACCTAGGGTATGGGCACTGATGACGAGGAGGAGAAGACACGCCCCCAGCGCCCACAGCGTCCCCTTGCGGGAATCGAACCCAGGACCTTCAAGCTGTGAGGCGACCGACTGCGCCACCGTGCCCTCCGTAAGATGGCTTTTAATAAAGGAAGGGACACTTACAAAGTCACTGGGCTGTTTGCCGAGCAGCCACAGGGTGGCCATGCCATGGACCGTAGTGTGGATATCAGGAAGGGTTTGTAACATGCTGCTCTCACTTGAGCTCCCCTTAGTGGTGGGAGGAGGACATTGCAGCGTGACGGGAGCATTGGGCATCCAACCACCATAGTCAAACTATAAGAATAGAAATAGATGAAGATGTTACACATATGCATGTTTGTATGTCTGTCTGTCTGTCTGTCTGTCTGTCTGTCTGTATGTCTGTCTGTCTGTCAGCCAATAGGTACAGAGAGGGGGCGGGGCTGAAGCAATTTCAGCCTGTCCCTATTGGCCGTCTAAGTTTACCTAGTAGGTTTTGTAGGTGTTTTGATGCTGATAACCAGAGTTATGGCTGTTTAAAGCCCAGCCAATAGGAATTGTATATCGGCTATTTTCACTTCCTGTTTGGCGTCTAAGTTTGACGCTTCGCTACAGTCACACCGTTTTACGAAAACCCAAGCTTTTGATAAAATGTCATTGTTAACGTCTTTTGTGAACTCTGAGCGAATTTGAGGCGGATACGACAATCTGCCTAGGAGGAGTTTGTTAAAGTACAACCCTTCAAAATGGCGTGAAATGAACAAAAACGCCACTATAAATTCAAAACGGCCAACTTCCTGTTTGGTTTCGGTTATGGCTCCGGAGACTTTTTCATAAGTCGGGACATGATACAGGTGTGTACTGATTTTCATACATGTAGGTGAAACCGTATTGTGGGGCTTGAAGCACAAACTTTTGTAGGGGGTGCTATGGGGGGCATTAGGCCACGCCCCTTTTTCTGATGATTTAAATATGTACTTCTTCGACACAGGTGATGTGTGTGCAAAGTTGCGTAACTTTTGTAGCACGTATTGCCTCTCAAAAACGCGATTCATGATTCTCAGAGTAATAATAATCATTGCAGTTTCAATAGGGCTTCGCACTACTGTTCAGTGCTCGGGCCCTAAATTATGTAGCTTTTATGCAGAACTCAAACTTAATGTGGAGAGTCTGTCACGTCAGTCAGTGGCTCTATGACAGTCTGTCTGGTCAGTCAGTGGTTTTATAACAGTCTGTTTGGTCAGTCAGTGTTTCTATGACCGGGAATCTAAAAGGACATACCTGTCCAGAGTTGACAGCAGAATGCTGGGCAGAGCAAGTGAATATCACCATGGTGACAAACTTCACCAACTCACTCACTGAGCTGAAACAGTTGGGCACTCCTGAGTGTGGACAGAAAACATGAAAGAAAACAGTTGTTGGTCAAAGGAATCAAATCATTACATAATAATTATGGTAGAAGCATTGTGGTAACAGGAACATAATACAAACGTGCGTGCGTGCGTGCGTGCAGAACATGAAAAAATAAGGATATTTTGAAACAATAAATTCAGGGGGCTTATTTATCAACTGTCAGAGTAGGACTGCTGATCTAGAACCTTATCATTACTTTTAATGACATGTAAAACAGGTCACAGGTCAGCGCAACACTATGCAGACATCAGTCCAGGTCTAGGCTTTTATCCCAAGACTGGCCTTTATAGACAGACCTTTTATCTCAGTCATTCATTTTGATCATTCTGTTCTGCTGGTTACAGACAGAGTAGTGTGTGTGTGTGTGTGTGTGTGTGTGTGTGTGTGTGTGTGTGTGTGTGTGTGTGTGTGTGTGTGTGTGTGTGTGTGTGTGTGTGTGTGTACATCCCAGCAACCCTATGCAAATTACCCCCTGACAGAAAGTGTTTTAACTATTTTAACTGCGCATTTGTTGTTTGTGTACATTGATTTTATGATGTCATAGGTTTTCCCCCCTATGCCACTTTCCAACAGTTTGTACATCAGACCCTCATGCCAAATTGAATCGAATGCTTTTTTGAAGTCGACAAATGTTTTTGTTTATTTGGTTGTCAATTAGGGTGTTTAGAGTGTAAATGTGGTCTGTTGTGCGATATTTTGGTAGAAAGCCAATTTGTGATTTGCTCAGGACATTGCTTTCTGTGAGGAAGTTTAGAATTCTGTGGTTGAGGATCATGCAGAGGATCTTTCCGAGGTTGCTGTTTACACAGATCCCGCGGTAGTTATTTGGGTCATATTTGTCTCCACTTTTGTGGAGTGGCGTTATCAGCCCTTGATTCCATGTGCTGGGGAAGATCCCAGAGCTGAGCACGATATTTAGGAGTTTTAGTATGGCCATTTGGAATTTGAGGTTGGTGAATTTTATCATTTCATTTAGAATACCGTCTGCCCCACAGGCCTTCTTGGTTTTAAGTGTTTTTATTTTGTCTTGTAGTTGATTTGGGAATCTAGTGGATTCTGGTAGTCTTTTACGGCTGACTGACAAAGAGGCTAGAAAATCTCCATTTTGGATGGGTAGTTCGTCCTGTTTTAGCTTATTAAGTCTGTTCCAGTTTTCCCAGAAGCTGTTTGTCTGTATGGAATCTTCGATATCTTGCAGTTGGTTTCTAACATGTTGATCTCTTTTTTCTCTTACTGTATTTTTGTATTGTTTCAGTGTTTCCCCATATTGGAGACGTGTGTTGTGGTTGTCTGGGTCTCTGTGTTTTTGGTTTGATAGTTTCCTTAATTTTTTCCTGAGATTATTGCAGTCATTATCGTACCATTTGTCATTCTCAACATTTTTTCTGGCTTTCCTGTTTGATACTTTTAGGTTTGCTAGTGAGGCTGTTAGTTCAAATATATGATTGAGGCCTTCTACTGCCCTGTTTACACTTTCACTGTTTTCTTCAAAGGTTTTTTCTAGGAAATGATCCAGTTGTGATTGGACTTGTTTTTGCCTAATAGCATTTTGGAAAGCTTCTGCACTATGTTCATTCCTTCCACACGTTACGTCCTACCGGGGAAACTCCCCTCTGTCGGGTGATAAGACACAGTCTACTAACGCCTCATTGAAGGAAGCATGAACTCAGTACGGGGCTCTCCCCAGGCTGGCAGAGGGAGAGTAGCGCCCAGGAATACAAGTTTAGGCAATTGGCACTGGGTGAAATATTGGTTAACCAATCTCGGGATAAAAACACTTAGATTAAAAATGACCGGGTAAAAATGATCTTGTCAGACACAACCAGGAACATCAAAAGGGCAGTGACTAGGGCGCCAAAAACGGTGAGAGTGTTGAAGTGCAATGCTCAGGTGCTGGGAAGAGGAGCTCTGCACTGCTCATAGAAATGCATGGTAGACAGGCGCTGGCAGCTCAGAAAACTCTTTGTGTGCACTAAGGGCCCCCTAAGTGTACCTGTGCTTGCTTGGGAAAGGAATCCATGCTCAAAGATGTCCTGAATCCAATTCTGCAGCTCACTGTCTTTTTGGACCTCACCATCAGTCTTGTAATAGTAGCCGAGGATCCCCTCAACAAACCTGAACAACACAACACAACACAACACAACACAACACAACACAACACAACACAACACAACACAACACAACACAACACAACACAACACAACACAACACAACAATGACCTCAGCATCAGTCTTGTAATATCTTTTAACACAACACAAACGTACTGTTATATAGTCCCATTGCTTGATTCTGATTGGGTGAGTCCCACAGGCAAAGTAATTACTGCTGATTTTATTAGCTTGTTTACTCCGTGACATCATGTCCCATTACGGCGTCCCCCCCCACACACACACACACACACCTCACGCGTCGCGTCGGAGGATTACTGATGCATTAAGTACAATGGACCACATTGGAAAGAAGCCCCTCTTTTGTTATCCTTTAAGCATGACCTTTGACTGTACTGTTAATAATCTTGTTAATAAAGTATTCAATCAATAAAAGCTTAACCTTCAAATCAGAGGTCTTGCCTATTTGTATTTGGAGCCAATTAGAATTGCCTCCCGTTTAGTTAGATTAGAGTTAAAGGTAGGGTAAGTGATAAACTAAACAGAAAATACATTTTCAGGGTGGGTTGCCATTTTCAGCCAATCAATAGATAGTACCCATGTATCAGCCTAAATTTAGTTGTGTTCCACTTTCAATTTTGTCTGTTCATTTCTTTGTGCCATCACTTCCATATCCACTTGTTTATTCTGTATCCTGTATGAGATCTCTCTCATAATTGGTATTCCGACCTGAAAATGCATTTTCTGTTGATTAAAGAGCTGGAGAGACATGGAGACTCCTGTTACTGAACAAACACTATATATATATACTGTAGAGCTGTTTACCCTTATTTTAACAAATAAAAATCACTTATACCCTACCTTTAACATTTGACAACTTCTCACTCAGGGGGCTCTCCAGAGTGGCTTGATATTCATGGGACATAAAACATTTATAGTAAAGCAGAATCATCAGATGTTCCTACCTGTGAATGATGGCCCACAGTTTGAGCCCATCATCCCTGTAGTAGAATCCTGGCACAGAGTCCATGCCACGCTCCTTGATGTCATCAGGTATACACAGAGAGCTGTAGGTCAATGAGGACGTGGCTCTCTGCAGGATTGTCTTCATAGCGTCTCCACCTGAAGCCGTAAACTGGAAGACACATAATAGGAAAATAGGACAGCATTCGAACATTTGGCAAACTTAGCAGATCTACAAGTTCCCAACAACTTGATGATAGATCTACAATAGGCTGTAGAGGGAAGATGGGGAAAAGAGGATGGGACCAAATATAGACCCCTGGGGGACCCCTCTTAGCAAAGTATAGTAGGGTTTACCACATTAAGAACTGCAGGCCAAATCTACAAATGTCAGTGTTTCCTACCTGATTAAAAAATCCATTCTCAGAGATTAGGTATCCACGGGCCAGGCTGTTGATCTGCAGAGTGTAGCGGGTGTGAGGAATCAGGAGCTGAGGAGGAGGAGGAAAAAGAGAAATTGACAATATTGTAAATTAGTTCTTTTTTATTTCATATTTTTTATCCCTCGATTTTGTAAGCCTTTTTTCACCCGGTGCCAATTTGCTAAGTGATCCTGGGCACTACACTCCCCCCACCAGCCTAGGGAGGCCAGGGCCGAGCTCATGCCTCCTTAAATGCATGAGAGCCAACTGACCTTCTTGTCACCTGACAGGGGAGAGTTTCCCTGGTTGGACGTAGCGTGTGGAAGGAACACGTTATTCCAACCAGTTCCCTTCCCCTCCATCAGGCAACCCGGCTGACCAGGGGGAGACAGTATAGTGACCAGGATTACTACATGTTTTTGTGAGGGTATTAACTACCCTGGGAGACACGGGGAGAACATGCAAACTCCAGACAGAGTAGGCCCTTTCGCCAACCCCACCTAGGGTATGGGCTCTGGTGACGCGGAGGAGAAGACACGCCCCCAGCGCCCACAGCGTCCCCGGCGGGAATCGAACCCAGGACCGTCTAGATGTGAGGCGACAGCGCTACCGACTGCGCCACTGTGCCCCTCGAAATGAGTTCTTAAGTCATGATAACTGTATCATCTAGTTAATGTTATACCCATTATAATTGTATTGCTAATATGTGAATATGACATAAGTCAATGTGGTCATAATCTCAACTGGATTTGATAGTATTACCTGGTTGTGTCGCTGCACAAGAAAAACATTTGATTGAATTCTGATAGCTGTACCTTGTACAGAGGATGGACCATGGGGACATTCCTTAGCAGTGACAGAGCAAAGGTCTCTGCCATCAGGTGAGTGCGCAGCAGGTGAGCGTTGAGCTCGTGTTCACTGAAGTGGGCACTTCTTACATAGATCTTGGCCATCAGCCAGTCATGCTGGGAGTCAGTGGGCAAGAAGATAGGATTGTCCTCTGATGGCGTCTGCTTCAACTGTAAGGAACAACATGAGGCACTGTCAGAATTTACTACTAAATTAAATTAGATGAAATAGAGAGTATGCACAATGTCACGTTTCCAACGGGACACGCCCCCCTCATCTAGAATGAGTGGCAAAACATTGAGCAGAATCGAGCATTGGAGTTAGGAAGCGCTCGTTGGAAATCACTCAACGGTCCTGCGTACCACCTGTTTCTACATTGCACATAATGTAGGAGGCAGCAACACGTCGCGTTATTGAAAACGAGCTTTATTTTGTATTGACAGAAAGTAGCTCATAACATCTCTACGGTGGATTTTTGAGAAACATAAACTTTGCAGATAGAAAGAGGATAATTCAAGCTTTCCGTACAGCTGCAATGTTGGTGAGTATAACATCGTTTGATACAATCAGATAGGACTTTTCTGTTTGGATGTATGGGCTGTGAAGGCCAGAAGTAGTTTTTTGCCACTCAGTAAGCGTTCCCGCATAACTTCAGGGTACAATGATGTCACGAGCATGGGACCGTGGGGAACATAGAACCCGGGGAACATAGGGATGACCCCACACGAGCATAGCCTCTATTGAATTGAATTAAATTGCATTCGGCTCAAACCTTGATACACAAGCCATACTCAATTTACTGGCATCTGTGACATGCAGGGCTGCTACTTTGTGAGGAGTAAAAGCTCCTGTTTATTTTGTGATATTAATTCACATTAATTTAAACTGCTGTTTGTGAGTATCTCCACACAGAACACAAATATTATGCGGTGATGAAGTTACATAATTATTGTCAAAACAAGGTTGTTACTGTTTATTATTTTATTTTTTTTATTTAAATCTTTCTTTCTTCTTTCTTCTTCTTCTTTTTTTTTTATACCACACATACAAGCATCATCCTTCATGAATGAGGCATCACGAAATTATAGTTTGATGTTACAGTTTTTGCTGACACTTTTTTGGATTGTTTATTCGTCATACAGATACAGTCTACCATTATTTTTCAATGGAAGCCAGCGACATGAAAATTATAAAGCTACATATGACGTTTGTAGCTGCTACAAAATTACATTGACTGGATCTGTAGAGGCCGCAGCAGAGTAATTAAATAACGTTTTCTTTCCGGTGAAATATTTAACATTTTGGCCAAAAAGTATATTTTAGACTTAGAGTAGAGTTGGCTTTCAACTCCATAAAACCGTCTTTGTTTTGGTGAGTAGTGAAAGAGTATTTTTTTTAAAGTACTAAGATAAAAGTACTCAGTATGCACAATGTCCTATTTCACAATTTTCCAAATGTATATTAAATCTTTTGAAAATAGCAGATCTCCAAGCTCACAAGTTATTGCATCGCAACCATTGTGAGCTTGTAGATCTGCTATTTACAAATGGCCGAAATGTACGCACACGCACACACACACACACAAACGCTCTTCCCAAAACATGATTTACTATTCTGTCCCTATCGGTACATAACTCGGACGGCACTGAGTATAGGCTCAAGCGAACTTGAGCCATGAGAGGCACCACGAGTGAGCTAAAGCGAGCGAGTTGCCGTGCCGAACGTTGCCTCCGTCATGGTCCATATCTATACTTATCGGGGAAAAAATTATAATCCGCGGTGTTCGGTAAAAGACTGTCGTGGTGGAATTCGATCATGGAGAGTTTGGTTTGAGTGTCCAATGTTTAACAACACGCCACTGAGTCAATGGGTGGGAAAGGTGTTTTGCTCTATTAGAATTCGACACCTTGTTTCTTTGGTGTTTCGACCAAACGGGGCGTCCTGTTTCTTTGGTGTTTCGACCAGGCGGGCGTGGTTCTCACACAGCAAATGACGTAGGCGGAAGGGAAATGAAAGGGCGGGGCTTGCACCTAAACTCCTTTGAAAAACACTTGAATGCGGATCACTCAGATTGGAGTTTACACCGACCCGCGGCCAGTCGAACCAATCAGCTGCAGCTACGGGCCGGATCTTTGTGAGACCGGGTGTGACGCCATAGAGAAGCGTCTGTTCCATGTCACTATTCATCATGGCCACTACCACGAACAACAACACAACTACTATAGTTGCGCAGCTACTTTACGTCATGTAGACACGTCAATATGATTAGTTGGAGTTAGCACGCCTAGACGGTGATAGACAGACGGTTCCATCCAATCACCTGCCAAGTAGCTTAAAAAAAGGGACCGCCATTTTGCAGCTGTTGGGATACCGAGGTCCCAGATGGAAGTAGGTTGTGAGAAAAGTGTGAAGCAAGCTTCTTCCATCTGGCGGAGTCAGATTAGTTCTTACCTGAATGGCGATGGGCATCAGTTTGTGGTCAGGTGTTGAGTGCAGCAGCATCAGTGGAGCCATCAGGTGTTGCTGCTTTTCGTTGATGATGTTTGCTTCCACTCCATCCAAATCCTTGTAGTCACACAGGAAGATGTTGCCATTCTGTTGGAAACATTAACAATGTTAGTATTGCTTCACATTGCACTCATTCTGCCCTGTCACAAGTATTACATAATCACCTGATTGCCATTAGTTGAGCTAATTGCAATTATTTTTGCATAATCGTTGGAATTGTTTCCATTAAAAATAAATATGTTGAAGAATGTTCACAAATTTTCCAAAGCCAAAATCGCTGATCTACAAGCTCACGTGTCACGATACGCAGTTGTAGATCGATTTCTTCTTGCTATTTTCGTACATCTTTTGAAGTATACAATTATACCCTTTCACTGCCAAGGACGACTTTTACGACTTTTTTTCCCAAAGGCTCAGACTGCCAAAGACGACTTTTACGACTATTTTGTTTTCAGTGGCAAAAAAAGAATCACACCCAGTGTGAAGTGAGTGGTGCCTTTGACGAGTTCATTTCATTAAGCTATATATGAACAAAAGGGGTTCTCAAACTTTTTTATACTACAACCCCATATTATGAGGGATATGTTTTGCCATCCATATCCATAACAGTCAAACCGCCGGGGTCATTTGTTTATTTTTGGAACACAGTTCTTATCAGACTTATCTGGAATTCAGAATGGGCCCAGGTAGGATGTAAATTATGTCAGACTTCGGTACTCTATGTAATAGATGCAATAGTATTACACTATCCATCTTAACTCAATGCTGATACCTGGGTTGTTTGCATCTAAAAGACAACGGTGGATTCGGCCATACTCCCAAATACCTGTATTTGTGTCTCAAAGAATAAAGAATCACTTCACTATTTAAGAACAAAAAAACCCAAAACAAAGCACCTTCATTTCCTTTTTTAAGCTCCGCCCACCCTGGAGGCTCAGCATGTCATCGGTGACAGGGAAGTTGTCTGGCAGGGCTGAACAGCGGCGGATCAATATGGGGTTGACACCATTAAGGTACTGGTAGCCGAAGAAAGCATCCTCTGTCCATTGGCTCTGCACGTAGTCTGGAAGAGAGATGGAACTCTGTTTACTCTGCTTTCTGTTTAGTTTACTGTTCAGCCAAGCAGCATTCATTTTGCATTGTTTAGAACAAAGTTGACTTTTTTGTTTTCTTCACCATGTCTATGTGTCATTATCACTGTGCAAATACAACATTTTAAATGCTAAACACGTATCTATTCCATTTTACCAGCCTAACTATAAACTTAAATGAATGTAAACCATGCATAATAAATAAAATTGGTTTAACACTGAACCATCATAACTATGATTATTAGATGGCCAATAAGGACAGGCTGTAATTGCTGAAGCCCCACCCCCTCTGTATTCCTATTCCTATTGGTTGGGCTTTAAACAGCCATAATCCAGTTCCCAGCTAAATGCCCCAAATTTGATAGGTGCTCTTAGACGGCCAAGGTCTAGGACAGGTTGTAATTGCTGATGCCCCGACCCCCTCTGTGTTCCTGGGGTTTAAACAACCATAACTCCAGTTCCCATTATGCTAAATACCGAAACTTGGTGGGTGGTCCTTCCAATTTCCTCAAAAATGACCACGGAAGTGGTCATTTTTTAGTTTGCCGTCCTATTTCCGGTTTGTCGGATTGCCTAGAAACTAGAAACCCACACACTCTCTGAGGGGTGTGGAGTGCAGTGGTGTAACCCGAAAGTGGATCTGTTCACTTCCAGTTTTACCAGGAAGTGGTCGTAGACCCCTACCTCCCGAACACAAGGTCGCACAGGTATGACAGTGGACCTGGGTGCAGCAAGCGGATCGCTGCTTGGCAGCAGCGTTATAGCAGTGTTTAACACTTCAAATGGCGCAACATAGGACTAGGTATGAAGGCCATGTAGCAGCCTGAAAATCTAGTAGGGTTAAAGTGGTTAAACTGATTTTGATGCTATAACCATTTAAACCCTAGCATCCGTATCGTGGGGGAAATAGCAGATCGATAGACAAGCTCTTGTCGATCAGCTATTCAGTGAAAGCTTTCCCCAGAATAACAGAAAAGAGAAAATGCACTCGTATAGAGCCTTGAGGGACTCTACTCAACCATATGGGGTTTAAGTGGTTAACCTATTGTTAGTGACCCCCTGGAACCCCCCCAATGACCCCTGGGGGTCCCCAGACCACACTTTGAGAACCACTGGAATAGCCAACCTGCAATTTTAGTTGTTTTGACATTGGCAATGGCGTCAATGTTGTTCCAGTTGTCCTTGCGGTTGATCAGAGCTTTCAGTTCCAGCTCCGACAGACTGGGGAGTGAAACAAGCACAAAGTTTAAAATAGAGAAGAGGACTGCTTCAAAACAAAACAAAAACATAAGAGAACATTACAAATGCATTCAACATTAAACTGATAACTACTTCTGTGTCAACTGGCTAGGCCTTCAAGTGCCAAGATGTGAACTTTTCAATGGGTCCCTAGTTTGAGAGATTAACCATCACAGACAGACAGACAGACAGACAGACAGACAGACAGACAGACAGACAGACAGACAGACAGACAGACAGACAGACAGACAGACAGACAGACAGACAGACAGACAGACAGACAGACACACACACACACACACACACACACACACACACACACACACACACACACACACACACACACACACAGGCGGGATATTATGTGGTCAGATCCACATACCATTCACACATTACATTCTTCAATTCAACACTAGTGTCAAATAGCATATTTGTATAGGCTATTTTGTATACGTTATTTGCATTTACATTTATATTTAATATTTAGATGTAAATGGCATTCAGCATTTCTTTCAATATATACTTTATATTAAAGGGATATTTCACTATCAAACACGTTTGGCGAAATGTTAACATCTACTCAGGCTTTTGTGAGAACGTTTTATGGTATTTTTTGTTTTTATGGTATTTGATATTCATTTTATCAGACACCCCCCATCTTCCTATACAAACCCATACTAACTTAAAACTCCATTTTAACCATGAAAGATTCATCAAAAACACCCGTCCTTGTAGTCCAGGGCAAACTAGCGGTTCACATCAAAGTAATTGTAACAGTTTTTTTTTTCTTCGCAGACCATTTCTATGAAGTCACCAGTACAACATACTAAAAGTCCTAAGACATCCTACTGTAGTTTTGGTAATGTGTTTAATTGGTATCAATCCAAAAAGGCCAGCAATTATTGTCAAAAAAAATCATAAAATGATGATAACAAAACATACTTATTCACAGAGCATTTCTATGAAGTCACCAGAACAACAGAACAATGGCCACCAATTATTGTCAAAAAGCCATATAAAATGATGGTGAGTAACATTGTCTATTGTCTGAGATTTCAATTTACTTCCAATTACATTTTGAGGTGAAGAATTCAGATAAAATATCAAAAAAGATATGTTAGCCATTTTGTAACCAATATAACATAACTATAGGGTGTTATTACCAGATATTCTAGCAGCATTTCACATCAAAGTAATTGTAACAGAATGTTTTCACCATACAGTATTTCAATGAGGTGTCCAGAACAACATACTAAAAGTCCTAAGAAATCCTATCCTGCGGAAGTATGTTTAATTGGCATCAATCAAAGATGTCCAGCAATATTGTTAAAAAGCCATATAAAATGATATTGTGTAATGTATGGAGAAAAACATTATTTCACAATTAGGCTACTTGTATGAAAAGCTAGTTATAACTAGCCTGGGATCCAGCCTAATTCACTACGTTCAGCTGATTTGTTTTTCTCACTTCGCTTAGCAGTCTGGCCAGCCTCCTATTCGACTTTGTATTCTAATGACGTAGACTATTTTAATGATGTAGATTTTAATGAATGAAGAAAAAACTTCAATTACTTTGATGTTGAGGTCCCACATTTGCTAGTTTGCCTGGACTATTGGTTCTGGTGACTCATATTGCCCTCCTAATATGTGAGGGACCGTGTTTTTTTTCAATATTTTTTTCATTTATTTATCATTTAGTTTTTTTTATAAATGTATTTCTTTTTTAAATAATACAATAAAACTATAAATACAATGAATGAAAAAAGTCGTCGAAAAAAACATGGCCCTACAGTACATATTAGGAGGGCAGTATGAGTCACCACAACCAAGGATCGGTGTTTTCGATGAATCTATCATGGTTAAAATGGAGTTTGAAGTTACAGTTTGTGTAGGAAGGGGGCGTGTCTGATAAAAATGAATATCAAATATCAAAATACTGAATCAAGCAACTTAAAAACTGTCCGGGGTTCTCACAAAAGCCGAAGTAGATGTTAAAATGACCCCAAACATATTTGAAAGTGAAATATCCCTTTAACATGAAAAAAATCCATATACAATACTTGTAACGCAGTGTAAACAATGTCCTCTCATACAATAGTCAATAGTAAATTATTCACCTCTTAGCTGCAGTGAAGAGAAACTGTGTCTCCTTGGTGAAGGAGAAACGGACTTCTAATGGCATATGTAGAGGATCATCACATTTCATGCAGTGAGGAATGCCGTCTATATATACATGCCACCTATGGAGGGAGAGAGTCAACTGGCTTGGAACACCTTGGGTAATTTGACCAGACAAACTTGAAGCTATATATAGTCTTATATCAGTGATTCTTCATTTTTGATTTCCAAGACACCCCTGTTTGACATGTGTAGCCAGGCCATATGAACCGCTATTTGATACGTCTTTTGAATCTGTATTCATTACTCTGAGAGTGTACAGAGACCTGTAAGCGTCCATTTGGACCCCTGGAGGTCCACAGACCCAACATTGAGAACCAGTATGTCACATAACATCAGACTCACTGATAGACCTGCTTTCTCTGCTCCAGTTCTTCTTCTCTGCATTTTTTGGCCGAAGGTAGTTTGTCCTCAAAGGGTAACAAAGCTGAAAGGGGAAAAAAAGGAAATGTAGTGTTGGTAACAGGTTTAGAACTTTAACCCATTAAGACCTGAGGCCAATTCTAAAAATGTCTCCTAAATTTCTGAAAAACTTCTGTTTCAGTGGTTCTCAACCGTTTTCATGTCAAGGACCCCCCAAACGATAAGTATTTGGCTGTCGGCCCCCATCTCAAAATATTTTGTTCCAAGGACCCCATGCAGAAGCAAAGATTTGAGTTAAAAATATTCGCTATAAAAGTATAAAGATATACTGTATTGAAATACGTTTTTGACATTTTTGCACATAATCTTTTTTTTCAAAAATAACAGATCTACAAGCTCATAATGCGGCACAAAGACGTGACGTGCTATGGGCTTGCATATCTGCTATTTTTGAATAGCCAACCAATGTGCTATATATTATCATCAAAAACGGAATACCATTTTGTTAAGTGATAGTTTTGACGTAACCGGGAATTACACAATTAGTGTATTTAACATAAGTAGCATAATTTGTTCGCTGCGGTCGCTAGTCAGTTTGGACATACATTTACATTGACTGGTTCTGGAATCTGGATATCTGAGGCTGGACTTGGAACCAATTTGGATTGGATGCTAATTAGGCACCACCACACCAGAACATCAGAGAGTGGACCCAGACAGCAGACACACTACCGTGGCGTTATCTCCGGTCTCAAGGAAGTGATAAACAATCTTTTTCATAGCCTACTCGGATGTCGGTGTGTTGCTGAATACAGTGGATTAATAATGTTTTAAATCCATATGGGATGGGATGTTATAATTGTGTACAACTGCATATTGGGACATTGTTTATTAGGCAGGCTAACTGGCCAAGCCAGACAGTTAGGCTACTATTATATTCTATAATCTGTACAGTTATTTAACATGACAATACAACTATTTTGTAGTTAAAGGTCATGGTGATTTAGTAAATACATTACTCTATAAATCCATCTGAGATATGTAGTTTGTGACTGGGTAAAACTGGAGTTTTACTATTTATTTACCAGGGGGTGTATATTAATGTATTTTCCAATGCCTTGTCGTACATGTGAAGCTATGGACGTGTCATAAAACTAATGGGTGATAATGATGTTACGCTATTATATAACTGTTTAATCAGGCAGATCGTTTTATTTATAAAATAAAACCTGATGCTAAGTTGCATTACAGTAGGCCTATTGTACGTTCTACGTTTTTATTATCACATCAATGTTTGTATGATTCTCTCTGTATAATAAAGCTCTTGTTGAATAACTGGGCTGTTAACTTCTGTATTCATTTTATGCACGGATAAGTGTATTAAAGTTATGTTTTGTATGTAGCCTACTCTGTAACAGTGTGACGCTATATGGGCAGGGGTCATCACCATGGCAGCTTGTGATATATAATTGATAATCTCATCAGTACAGACAGTGCTTCAACCTCAAAAGGGCCACTTAGCGGCACAGGTGAGTGGGTGCGTATTATACCATTATGGCTAATATAGAGATTGCTGGCTTTTCAAAAGACAGTGTTACTTCAGGACAGAAGGAGATCGAGTTCACCCAGCTAAACCATTTGATTGGCAAGGTACGGTAGCTAGTGGATTCCATTAAGGTGATCAGGTATTCTCTGTTGATGAGAAAGTCCAAAACATGCACATGTAACAATGGAAAAAGACACACACTACAAGCTACACTTGATTTGTTTGACATAATAATTACATGTTATTACATGTCACGGAAACGTCAAGGATAAAATGCCAATGGAACACTGGAACAAGGAAACTTGAGAGACAAAAACATGATGTACATGATGATTGATTAATGAAGGGCATGACAGGATTCTAAAGTAATGCAATGTCACAATAGTTTAATGCGAAGGCACCTAACTTTGATCAGACGTGAGCTAACTTTTAGGTTGGAGGAGGTCCTAGGCTGTGGATGGAGGGTTACCATGGATTTTGATTGTGGAGTGTTATTGTTATTGTCATTATTGGACACTTTGAAACACTGTCTCTCAACTAACGACAACAAGCTTTACTTGTCCAGTTCTGCCCTCCTTTGCCTTGGTAGCAAATAGCTCCTTCTGAACCAGGGGTCATCAACATGTCATTTCAATGTAAAAACATATTCTAAAATACACAATTGAAACTTAAAATAATGTGTTTGAATAATTTTGGTGACTCATAAAGTGTGACATTCTCATTAATATGTTGCAGGAGATTTGTGGTATTGTATGTTGTACCCGTACATGATTGCATCATATGAGGCCAACAAGACAACAAGATTACCTGAAAATGTCAAAACATCCGTTCAATCCTTGAACTTGCACTATTAATGACTTTAGTTGATTTTTCACTATTTAAAATATAGTATTTATTCATTATTAATAATTATAGCTTGTAGATTGGCTTTTTTCTAACCGACAGTAACAATATCTAGCCTATATATGGATCTGTATTAGTGTATGAGTCAGTTTGAGCAGATTTCATTCTAATTGGCAACTATGACTGCCTATGAATTTCATGGGCCTGGGTAGGTCATCCTGGCATGGCGAAGATCTGCCCTGTTGTGCGCAGCAGCGCAACAGGTGAAGGCAATTAACTTAAAGAGTAGCTGCGCACCAAAAGGCTCAAACGATGTCAAACTGTCACATTCTATCTGCTGAAATAAACTTCCCATTTGGATCATTGTTCACACACGAAGAGAA
Source organism: Gymnoscopelus microlampas (assembly GCF_963454915.1). Lineage (NCBI taxonomy): Eukaryota > Metazoa > Chordata > Actinopteri > Myctophiformes > Myctophidae > Gymnoscopelus > Gymnoscopelus microlampas. Next base: position 57,941,060 of record NC_139940.1, read on the forward strand.
CATGGATATTGTTTGCAAAAGGATTATGTATTGTCCATCAGAGCGGTGAGATCACAGCTTCTCTCTACTTTTGTATGATCTTGATAGTGTTTGCTGTTTGCAGTTATTAATTTGTATTGCTATTGAAATTCGACGACATGTTTTTCTCTCTCTCTCTCTCTCTCTCTCTCTCTCTCTCTCTCTCTCTCTCTCTCTCTCTCTCTCTCTCTCTCTCTCTCCCCCCTCTCTCTTTCTGTGCGCTCTTCTCTTGCCGGTGGTTGTTTGGTGTTATAATAATTTATCCTACAAGCTAGTCAACGGTGATGTGAGTGACCACAGTGAAAAATGGTGCAGGAAAAGAGCAAAAACAGTAGGCATGTCATCTGTTGAGAAGGAGCACCGAGGCAAAGGACGGCAGAACTGGAAGTAAAGTTAATTTATGTCAGTTGAGAGAAAGAGTTTCAAATTGTCCAATAATAAATTCTTTCACCGAGTGTACTGGACCAAGGTCAGGTTAGCCAGGATTTATGCTGATGTTGACCCAACGTGCGATAGATGCCACCAGGCTCCAGCCAATCTTTTTCATATGTTTTGGACCTGTCCTTCCTTACACTCTTATTGGTCATCTATATTTGATACTATTTCTGATGTTTTACAGAGGCCCATAGATCCATCCCCTATTATCTCCCTTTTTGGCGTTCTCCCTGAGACCATTTCTCTGCCCAAATATCAATCAGACTTTGTTGCTTTTGTGACTTTGTTGGCGAGACGTCTTATTTTGACCCATTGGAAGAAAACATATTCACCCTCCCATTCCCGCTGGATTTGTGATATACTATACTTTTTAAAATTAGAAAAAATTAAATACACATTGCGTGGCTCTATCTCAAAATTCGATAAGGCATGGCAGCCTTTTCTATCGCACGTTGATAATCTTGCACTCGATCCCCCAACGGAACCTGAATGAGTCTGTAACCTGCATATATGGAAGTATCCAATCTGATATATGATGAACCCTTGGTGTGTGCCTGCTTATCACCTCACTGACATGTACAATTGCTTTCAATGACCTGTGCCTAACTCGATGTAGCGTTTATAGATCATGGACTGTTTTCTATATACATACATGTTTTTGGAGATTTTACGTTGTGTATTTGTTTTGTTGTCTGTTATTATTATTTTTTTTTCTTTGAATGTTGTCTGTTTTTTGTTTGTGTCCAATAATGCTAATAATAACCATAGTAACACTCCACAATCACAATCCATGTAAACCCTTGATCCACAGCCTCACCATCAGACCTCCTCCGTACCTCTGATCAAAGTTAGGCACCTTTGCACAAACGATTGTGACACTGCATTCCTTTCCATCCTGTCATGCCCTTCATTAATCACTCATGGTGTACTGTATATAATTATCTGTTTTGACTCTCAAATCATTTTTGCATCGTTCCATTCGGCACACCTTAGACTTTCTCATCAACATAGGTACCTGTTCACCTTAATGGAAACCACAACTATTAAAGTTGACATACAAAAAAAATAGTTTAGCTGGTAGAACTTAATCTCTTCCTGTCCTCAAGTATGGCCCTTTTGCTCCTGCAATGTAAGATGGAAGCATTGTCTGTACTGATAAGACCCAATTATTGAAATCCCAAACGGAATATATGGAATATACTTGGACCATGACACATTTAATGCCTGTCTCAGGACTGCCACCTGCCAGTATACAGTGGATAACTTCCCAGTCTCCACGTTTTCGAAAGTATAGCTACCAATTTAACCCTGACATCCTTGTGGGTACAGGTACATGAGTACAGGTCTCCGCCAGGTCAGGTACGTTATTGTGGCCTCCTGGTGGTGCTATAATAGGCCAATGTGAAAAGGGTGCCATTTCCTCTTAGGGCTTTCATGGCAATCGGATGCTAAATTCATGATTTGAGGCATTTTGTTCCAAAAATGTGTTTTGCTAAATTAGACCTGCTGGTGGCGCTATAACAGGCCTATGTGAAAAGGGTGGAATTTTGTCCTCGGCCTAGTGGGAATGTGCGTGTGCAATTTCACGGAAATGGCAAGCTGCGTTCATGATTTGAGGTATTATGTTCAAAACGGACCAATCCTACAAACTTTGGAAGCCAACCTTAGCCAATGAGGATGGAATCTGGAAATCGGACAGATTTGTGTTGATCACATGACTATAGAGATAGCCTACTGTGTACCGATTTGCATGACGTTTGGATAAAATCTGTAGGAGTACTATCAAAAAAAGGGTTTTGCACAAATTGGCCTCCTGGTGGCGCTATAACAGGCCCATGTGAAAACATTGGGGCAGAGGTTATGAATTGAGACAGGACCCACGGGCGGACGTACGGACGGACGGACGGACGGACAGGGTGCAAAACATACTCTCTCGCCATGGCTTTCGGCCTGGCGGAGACAATTACTGATCTACAAGCTCACGGGAACACAGAACAATGACATGTAACCGGCTAGGCCTACAGATGTGCCACTTCAAAACTTCACATGTCCTGCCATCGCCAAGACAGTACATTTTCAGGGGATTCCCAGGGCAATAAGAGGGACAAAGAAGGGCATTTAAAATGCTGAATTATTTTGATGATCACTGCTTTTATGATGCAAATTAATTTGAGCAACTGGTCAAATCACCTTTCGCCTCATAATGAGTCTGACACCTTGTTCAACACACATTCTTTTGTTCTCATGTATATGGATGTCTGTTGAAGGGAAAAACGGGGGTGTGTAGTGACAACTTCTTTTCAGGGGCAAAACAGTGCATTTTAAGGGCAGAAAAGGGAGGAAAAAAATGCATTTTCAGGCCACTTTCAGGGAAAGAACAGTAACGTGTGAAGTTTTGAAGTGGCACATCTGTATGTGATTCTGGCAATATTACCTTTTTTAAAGCACATTTTGCTATTTTCACAGAATTGAGGCAGCTATTAGCAATCATTTGTTTAGCTGTCTTGTTGTCAATTTTGTGTACATGGTACCATGTGCAATAGGCCTACTAAAAATCTCCTGCAACTCATGTAATCAGCATGTAACTTTACGAGTCACCAAAGTTATTAAACACATTTTTATATGTTTCTACATTATAATGAAGAAATATAGGCTATATCTATCAAAATAAAAAATGTGCCATGGACATAGACATGTCTTGCCACGGACATGTTTGTCCGTGTACGGACATATTGATGCAGGATGGCAAACAAACTATAATAATTTCATAGACCTGGTTGCTTATTTCTCGCCAAGGCTGGCAACACGGCTCACGTTCCAACATGCGCTCTGTGGCCGCACTGAGGCGATTTAACATGGGGCAGATGTTTCAATTCTAAGTCTAAGCTTGCTCTTCAGTAAAACCACATTTGATAGACATAAATATCACCTACATATTACTGATTAGAGAGAAGTTTATATTTTTGTAATCAGTTCATTATTTCCTGCATAATCGATGAATAAAACTGACGTGTAAAGTGAAGCATTGCATTGCAGATGCACAAATTGTCTTCTTTAAATAGACTATCATCTTATATATATACAATTGACACAAGGAATTGACACCCTCCCTTCTGCTGATTATAGTAAAATGAGTTACTATAGTAAAAGAATCACAGAGATTTGTTGACAATAATAGCCTAGTAGAGAGAGGTGCGCGCTTTGCGTCCTGTCTCCACAAAGCCATTGCAGTGTCTGTGTGCCCTTTGCGGGTGGTTTTAGAATCTGCTGTGCCCCCTCCCAAAGCCGTACCCATGTGTGTGTGCAGAATAGCAACGTTGGGGATATAGCAACAACACGCCCACGGGCACGCCTCCGCGCGCAAGTAACGGTGTCGGCATAATGGGTGACGGGTATAGCAGGTGCAGAATAACGTTTTGGGACAGCGCAGCTCCCTTATCCGTATTTAACAGGTTTAGGGTAGGGTTTAGTGTTTAGGGGCGACCACTGAATAGCGCCCTATATGCCCAAAGATCTATGTTTATATTTGTTACTGATCTATTGCTGCAACTTATAATATCAGCTGCTATTTTAACCTTATGTTTGTACAATCGATAATTCCACCCACTGTTTTTCACATTGAAACCTGTGATGTGAAAATAAAGTTCAAGTTGACGTTGAACAAATAATACCTCATTTTCACAACAACCTCACTAACCTTTGCCCTATCTGAACAGGTGTGTCTTTCTATCGGCGATCCACTGGTAGATGGGGAAGTGGTAAACGACTCCTTCTGGAGACGTGATTTCAATCTTGGAGAGGAACCAGTCATCCTTCACGAGGCCCTTCTTATCCAGCTCGATCAGCACCAGCTCACCAAGGGTCACAGGAGAATCCACTGAGAAGCTAGAGCTCTGAAAACACACATTGAGAAATATTTCCCAAAAATGACAGACTCCCCGTTGATTCTCCCTTGCTTAATTCAGACATAAGTCAGACTTACAGTGTCTCGGAGGAAGTCGAGAGGTCCCTTGAAGCTGGTGAGCTGGGTTTGCCCGCTCTCACCCTTCTTTCCCACCAGTTTGATGTAAACACTGTCCAAGGTGGACGCCAGAGAGAGGCTACCAGTGTACACTTTCACTTTGTATGCCAACATGTTCACACTGGGGAGCAGAAGGAGAGCATTAGAATTACCAATCTAATGTCACTCCATATATATCACACCACCACGGGTCTTGTCAAAGAGGAAATTGTACTGGGTGCTCAAAAACATAAATACATAATGAGGCAAAGACAGCAATTCAGAATTCCAAGTATGAGAGATTTTACTTGAGTAAAAGGAGCAAACATACACAACATATTGCAATGGAACATCCAGTTTGGCTCAGCTCATGTCAGGACAGACCCTCCCTTAAAGGAGAATTTTGGACTAAAGTTTTCTTACCTTTTCTATGATGTTATGATATCTTAGGATGAATGGTACAGTAGAAAAATGTCATAACTCCACCCCTGGTCCACCAGAGCTTAAAATGTACGCGGATAGGCCTTAGGTTAGATCACATATTTTAATAGCTTTTTTTCCTTTTTTTTTGGTGAGATCTGATGTTCATAGTGACAGAACACTATGCAACAACAAAAAAAAAAAAAAGACCTAAGTCTCGCTAGACGAGATTGAAATATATATATATATAATATATATATATATATATATATATATATATATATATATATATATATATATATATATATATATATATAAAAACCTAAGGCCTATCCGTGCACGTTTTAAGCTGTGGCGGACCAGGGGTGGAGTTATGAAATGTTCCTACTGTACCATTCATCCTAAGATATCATAACATCATAGAAAAGGTAATAAAACTTTAGTCCAAAATTCTCCTTTAAGTAGGCCTTCCACAACACACACCCACAGGGTGTGATGTATTACAAATTCTTTCAAGGCATTGATCTAGCTTCAATGGATACTTTCATAGTCATGAGCTCTTTGTTCAAGTTAGATTTGACACCTTCTTCATTAACACACGACACGAGAAGACGGTGAGAACATAGGATCACAGATAGTCTCAATACACATTGTTTGCGTTACTTAAATTCACACAAATGCTCACGTCTCTAAAATATAAACAGATTATAGAGTTCTTTTAGATTAACAATATTACATATTGCCTTGACAGTCTTCAACAGGGGGTCTGGGACTAGGGTTGCCAACATTGCCTCCCAGCAATACGGTACGGGTTGAATGCCAACCCCGCCCCCCAGACTGCCCGCCTGCCTGACCACCCGCCCGACCGATGGGGTGACAGGGGACGAACGGTGGAACAGGGTGGTTTGCAATTATTAGCGCAGTTATTTTGTCATAATTGTTTCCATGTTGGAAAATGTTCATACATTATAAAAAAATACCTTTTTTTGTACAGTAATTTCTTTGTATATTTCGGTCATATATCTTCCCTGTGCATTTTTTTTTATAACAAAGCCTAAAAGGCAAACCGAAATGTTTTTTTATTCATATGTTCTAACACAATTAAATTGTTAATTGCAATTATTGGTGTGACTCTTAATAGTCAACTTAAAATTTGTTATCGTGACAGCCCTATATAGACACACACACACACACACACACACACACACACACACACACACACACACACACACACACACACACACACACACACACACACACACACACACACACACACACACACACACAGCTCACCTGCCGCAGCCATGGGGGGGAGGAGATAGCTTATTCTTTCAGATGTTACTGTATGTTGCAGTATTTGAATCATTATAGGGGGCCTCAGCCGCACTGAGGCATCCCAGCCCAAACATTAACGTAACTAATAATTGGGCTGCGTGACCCGGAAATGACCGTAATATATATATATTTTTTGGGCCCAGCGGCCCACCGGGCATTTGCCCGGTACGCCAAATGGCCAGTCCGCCCCTGATGGTGATGCCCCCTGATTTTAGTCTTTATCTTAGTCCAACAAAACATTACGTATTTAGTTTAGTTTTAGTCAACAAAAACGGTTTACATTTTTGTCTAGTTCTAGTCAATGATAACTACTTTTATTCCATGCAAATTTAGCGTTTTGATTTGACCACACTGATCCCAGTATAGCCTGACAACACAACACCTGGTTATGATATGAACCAACCCACACTGATCCCAGTACACAGCCATCAACACCTGGTTATAGAACATGGGTCTTCAACAGGGGGTCCGGGACCCCTATGTGGTCCTTGGACCACATAGGGTCTAAGGGCCAAATGTTTGACTGAAAGTATAAGATGTTTGATTTTATACTTTGGCTATTCAAAAATAGCAGATATACAAGCTCATAGCATGTCCCTTTGTGCCTGCTATGAGCTTGTAGATCTGCTATTTTTGAAAAATCCTGAAAATGTGTGCACATCTTTGAATATTAAAACCAACATTTTTAACTCAAATCTTTAATTGCTTCTGGTCCCTGGAACTAAATAGTTTGCGATGGAGGGGGTCTGCAGCCATCTTGGGGGTCCTTGATATGAAACAGTTTGAGAACCGCTGATATAGCAACATACTTTTTTTTTTTTTCAGAAAGCTGTTAGGATTTAGAAGACACTTTTATAATTGCCGGTATTAACACGCACGCACGCACGCACGCACGCACGCACGCACGCACGCACACACACACACACACACACACACATTTCAGAAACACTGATCTGATGATCGGCAGCAGTCTTACCTTGGTTTGAACGGCTCCGAAATTTTTCCCCAGATCTCACTGATACCCTTCTGCATGATAAAGTAGATTATTATTTAGTTAACTATAAAAACAGGAACAGATTGTATGAGTGATAAAGAACTGGAAAAAGGTGCAGTGCTAATGTAACAAGGTGTAATTATCAGTTGGGTGCATGTATCTGCAAACACGCAAGTGACGTGAGTACAGTTCGCTTTTATACAGTGCTCTGGGAGGGACCAGGAACGTGTCACTCCTCCTCGCACCTTCTGATTCAACAGTGTTCCTTCTTGTTTTTCTGCGCGCTCTCTCCATTCATTAATTAATCTATTGTTATTGCTACTACTTGTATTTGCTTGTATCTCCCTCTCTCTCTCTCTCTCTCTCTCTCTCTCTCTCTCTCTCTCTCTCTCTCTCTCTCTCTCTCTCTCTCTCTCTCTCTCTCTCTACCATATATCTATCTACCCCTCTCTCTCAATTACAAGTTGAACTGAGTTACAAGGTTTCTGCCCGACAGCAATGATGCACTGTACACATGCAGTGTTACTTAAGGACAGGAGGAGATCAAGTTCTACAACTAAACTAGTGTTTTGTTTGGCAAGAAAGCTTCAATGTTTGTTGTACAAACATTGCAAGGGCATATTGCCCCTGCGTCCCTGCATCACAGGTTTACAGAAGTAAAGAAGTGGGTGAATTCAGTTTTCATGCATAGTTCCCATTAACTATGAAAAGATCGAAAATAGATCTATTCAGAAGGATCCATTTGCTACAAAAGAAAAGGAGGGCAGAATTGGAATGAAGTAAAGCTTGTTGAAAAATATTTTCACCATTGAGAGAAAGTGTTTCAAGTGTCCAAAAATAACAATATTTCACTGTAATAACACTCCACAATCATAAGCAGTGGAAACCCTTGATCCACAGCCTGCGGTCCACAATCACCATCAGACCTCCAGCTTATACATTTGCTCACCTCTGATCAAAGTTAGGAGCCCTTGCATGAACCTAGTTGTGACACTGCATTCTTTCAATCCTGTCATGCCCTTTATCCTTATCTAATCACTCATCATGTACGTACAGTATGATGGTTTTGACTCTGACCTTAATTTCTTTTTCCATTGTTCCACATATCTTACATCACAACTATGCAAGGTGTAAGACTTCCTCATCATGATAGAAGATTTCTCATCAATATATCACCGTAATGGAAAGAAACCACGATCGAAGCTACGATTGTTATGGTAGGACTGGTAGAACTTGATCTGCACCTGACCTCAAGTAACACTGTCCTCTGATAACCATATGACCTGCACCCAAATGGCCCTTTGCTCATGTAATGTGTGATGGAAGCACTAACTGTACTGATAAGAACCAATTATTGAAATCCCAAATACGGAATAGATCACATTTAATATCTGTCTTAGCCTCCTGGCAGTCTTAAGGTTTTCTTCAGAATAGGTAACCTCTTTAATTCCCGCATCCTCATTTTGGGCATGTCATTATAGGCTGAGTAAATAAATAAATAATTAGAAACATTTCTGAATTGTTTTGAAAATACCAGATCTACAATCTCTCAACATGTCATGATGAAATGTGTTGTGAGCTTGTAGATTGGCTTTTAATTAATTGGCTTATATTTCTTTGTTATTCAGTGGTTAATGCAGATACTATCATTGTAAAATATCTAGCACATTGGCATAGACAATATGGTACATTAGGAGTTCATTATGTATTTCTGGTAAAAAAAACAATATTGATCACTTATTTTGTATGTATGTGGCAAAAATAGTATATCAATGAAAATGTCCATCACAAGCTTGCATGGTGATGACCCTTGACCCGAACATATTGCTGGCTTACTAACAACATACATGCATGCACACTGATCAACGTGTTTGTGCACTACGACAGAGTAACCTAAAAAAAGTGTGCTCCACGGAGCGCAGATCCCCACCAGGCCGGGTTGCCTAGCCTTTCATCACATGACTCCGATCCAGAGATACTATGTACCAATGTGTGTGACTTTTGAACAATATTTGAAAGAAGGACTAGCAAAAAGGAAGAACACGTGAAATGGGGAAAATCTAGCCTGGCACAAATGGTCAGGGCCTATATTTGGATCATAATCCAAGGCATCCAGAGATTTTGATTGTATGACCTACGGTTCAAGAGTTATTGATGCCTTTGTCTGTTTTTATTGACTTTTCATGCCATGTAGCACTTTGAAATTTGTGTCAAATATAAAGTGCATTACAAATCAAATGTATTATTATTATTACCCTTATTATTATTATTATTATTATTATTATTATTATTATTATTATTATTATTATTATTATTATTATTACTATTATTATTATTACCCTTATTATTATTATTACCCTTATAAAACATGTATTAAGAATTATAGGCCAACACCTAAAGCAGGCTGTTATAGTGCCACCATGAGGCCGATTTGAAAGAACTGGTGCAGAGGTTCTTCCTTGGCCTACTGAGAATGTGCATACAGTTTCATGCTGATCAGTCCAACGGTGCCGGAGATTAGCTGTTTACAGACGGACATAACAATGTGTCCTTGCATAGATTGACTTTTCAAAGTTAAAAAATGGAATGAGTCTTTCCCAACAAAACATGGACGAACCTGGACCAGTGAGCCAATGAATGGGGTTTGATCAATTCCTATCATGACTAGTTAGATCTGGCCCAGAATATCACCTTATTTCAACTAACATACGTTTCCACTGAAATCTCCTAAACAGGGGATAACTAAATTGTTGTAATGGTAAAATCACTTTTAAAACCCTGGCCTGTTCTTATTCAAAGTTGGATTATTTGCCAGCTTTTGTGTGACACAATAAAATAATTTGCACAAGCTGATTTCATTGGAAGATTTTGTGGACATCATTTGTCAACTAGTATATCACAGCAGATATGGATATGGGGATGATCTTTGATCTTGATGTCATTTACAGGACGTCATCACCATGACAATCAATGTATGACACCTTTTTACGGCAGTTTGGGTGATTAAAAAGTAGTTTACAATGTCTTTCAGTGACGTTCAGGACTAGGCCAAATCATGGCCGATATGCATCACTAGGACATTGTATGGACTGCTTTTTAGTGACCTAAAACAGCCTGATATACGGCCAGTTTGCAGTTTGGGTGATTATAAAGTTGTTTAGATGACGTCCTGGAAATTACGTCAAAATCAAGACGTCATGATGACGCCATGATGACTCTATGATGGCGTTCTCCGGTGACGTTCAGTACTAGGCCAGATCACAGCCGATATGGGGATGATCTTGACGTCATCACCAGGACATCGTGTGGGCGGCTTTTCAGTGACCTATAATGGTGGCTAGAGAAAGTCCATTTCCCAGCATGCACTTGGGCACCAAGGACTGTGTATTATTGTTCATATTTTTGTAATTATTTGAATATGGGAATGAGTATAGGGGTTATGTTATGGGTCATTGTGTTTAGTGTTTTGTTTTGGTGTTATTTGGTGATTCATGTTTTTTTATGTACATTTGTAAGTAAAACCATGATTTTAAATGTCTGTGATTGTGTGAGTGTTGCCGCTGTGGGCGCTGGGGGGCGTGTTCTCTCCGTGTCATCAGTGCCCATACCCTAGGTGGGTTTGGCGAAAGGGCCTTTCTGTGTGGAGTTTGCATGTTCTCCCCGTGTGCCCTAGGGGTAGGTACCCTCACACAAAACATGCAGGAACTGGTTGGACAACCCGATCTCACACAACACGGTTAAATAGCACGGATTGACATTCCGTACATAGACGACTAGAAAACCCGAAAACCCGTACATAGCCGCCTCGTATCCCTTGTATTGATTTTTGTACTTTTTGGACCATGTCGGAGGTGCGCAGTCTCAAGCGAACTGGAGCACCACTGAGCGAGCTAAATCGAGTGAGTTGCTGTGCCGAACGTTGCGACATTCACTTGAACCTACTCAGTGCCGTCCGAGTTATGTACCGATAGGCACAGAATGGTAAATCATGTTGTGGGGGACTGCTCTGCTTCCGGTTAACCCATGTTATTTCACCATGGGATTCGCGGCTCCTATGCACAGCTTTTCTGGTTTTCTAGTAGTCTATTTACGGAATTGTCAATCTATGCTATTTCACCGTGTTCTGTGAGACCAGGCTGGGTTAGAACAACGTGTTCCTTCCACCTGCTACGTCCTACCGGGGAAACTCCCCCCTGTCAGGTGATTACTCTCCTCATGCATTGAAGGAAGCGTGAGCTCAGTTAGGGGCTCTCCCCAGGCTGGAAGAAGGAGATTAGCACCCAGGATTACAGTTTAGGCAAATGGCACTGGGTGAAAAAATGGGTTACAAAATCGTGGGATAAAAAACAAAACATTTAAAAGAAAAGGGCATGCCGCATTACAATTGTGTACAAAAGTGTTTTGACATTGGCATGGCAGGCATACTTAATTAGCCTCAGTATATATGGGGCTGAAGTGGTTAATGTATGTTTTGTAATAATAATCTAAATCTACAAAGTAACTAGTAAGTTCAGTTTTCCAGTAAAGTAAAAATTCCTCAAAACTGCACTCAAGTACAGTACTTGAGTAAATGTACTTAGTTACTTTCCAACACTGGCTGCCAGGAGGAGTGACACGTCCCTGGCCCCTCCCAGAGCTCTGTATAAAAGTGAACAGATGGAAGGGTGTCAGTAAGATCTGGAAAAACCTTTCTGAGTCGTTCAAACCAAGGTAAGACTGCTGCCGCTCATCAGATCAGTGTTTCTGAAATGTGTGTGTGTGTGTGTGTGTGTGTGTGTGTGTGTGTGTGTGTGTGTGTGTGTGTGTGTGTGTGTGTGTGTGTGTGTGTGTGTGTGTGTGTGTGTGTGTGTGTGTGTTAAGACTGCCAATTCTAAAATTGTCTTGTAAATCCTAACAGTTTTCTGGAAAAAAAAAAAAAAAAAAACGTATATTGCTATATTGGTGCTCAAACCTTTTCACGTCAAGAACCCCCAAAATGGCTGTATCCCCCTCCATCTCACAATATTTTGTTCCAGGGACCACCAGAAGCAAAGATTTGAGTTAAAAACGCTGTAAAAAAATATATATTGAAAGATGTGCACACATTTTCACAATCTTTTCAAAAATAGCAGATCTACAAGCTCATAGCACGGCACACAGTGACATGCTATGAGCTTGTATATCTGCTATTTTTGAATAGCCAAAGTATAACATAATGGTTAAAGTGGTTAAAATCTAAAATGACACAGGATTGAATGGGTTAATGATAAAACAATGACACCATTATGTGAACCTACCGGTCTATAAAGTGTTAAACCAAATTAAAACAATAAACTTGACAAGCACAACTGTTACTGATTAGAAAGCAATAATAATTTGTCACATTATTTGCACATTATATTGACATCAAAACTCTTGTTTGTAATGTTATATTTGTCAAAAGGTCGGTTATCATGCAGACGACAAAGTTTGAGAATCACTGCAGTATATTAATAAGTAATCTCAAATCGTGTCTAAACACTCTAATATCTAATATGTTCAATAGTGACCTATCCACAGTCAATTGGGATGCCGTCATAAATGAACATGTAACCCAAGCTGCATATAACATCTTCCATGTTATCTATTTCAAAGTTTTTTTTTGAAGAGGCCTTCCCATTACAAAGAAAAACAAAGAAAGTTGGGAAACAGAATAACGCCTGGTTAACGACCGGCCTCAAACGATCAATCATAAAAAAACATAAACTCTATCGTGATTACCTCACAAATCCTTCTCCTTTAATTCTTAAGTGATATACAATCTATAGAAATAAATTAAATCACCTGCTGAGGTCAGCAAAACGTAAGTGTTATGATGATAAATTCTCCGAATCACAGAATGAATTTGCAGACTGAATTTAAAATGGCAGACAAAATTACTTCTAATCCCTCCAAAATAGCTAATGAATTTAATATTTTTTTCGTTAATATTGGTCCTTCTCTAGTGGACAGAATACCAAATACCCCGCTGTCTATCTCTGGTATAAAATGTCCCTCTCATCCCTTTGTATTTGATCCTATCACGGAGAATGAGTTTACTGAAATTATTAATAAACTTAAATCATGTGCATCTGGCCAGGATGAACTCAAATCACGTATTCTGAAGAAATGCCTTCCATATATCTCCAAACCACACCTTCATATTTGAAATCGCTCTCTTGCGACGGGTGTATTTCCTGAACAATTTAAATTGGCCAAAGTAATCCCTCTTTTTAAAGCAGATGACCCGGCATCATTTTCCAATTATAGACCCATATCCATTCTCCCATGCTTTTCCAAAGTACTAGAAAGACATATTTTAACGATAACAATATGCTTTATACCCACCAGTATGGTTTCAGAGAAAAATATTCTACTGCAATGGCTCACCCAATTAATCGATAATGTCTCCTTAGCTCGTGACAACAAAGAAATGACACTTGGCGTATTTGGTCAATCACAACATTTTATTACATAAACTCTCACTTTATGGCTTAAATGCGATAGCCTTGTCTTGGTTTCAGAGCTACTTATCAGCAAGACATCAATTTGTAATGTGGAATAACATCTCTTCTGATTGCAAGTTGATTTCCTGTGGAGTCCCCCAAGGATCAATACTTGGACCCCTATTGTTCCTCATTTATATAAATGATTTATATTTAACTTCTCCAAATATGTTTTTTATTCTATTCGCGATTCGGATGACTCCAATATTTTTTTTATCCGGTAAAGATGAACAGAAATTAATAGTGAAAATGAACCAAGAGTTCAGAAAGGTAGACACCTGGTTCAAGGCTAACAAATTATCCTTGAATGTAAAGAAAAGTGCATACATGATGTTTATGCCTCATAATCATCCAGTATTAAGTACTCTTCCCAATATACAAATAGATAATAATATCCTAGATAGAGTTACTGTTACTACATTTCTAGGAGTAATTATAGATGAAAAACTCACCTGGAAAAAGTATAGCACTCATTTCTAATAAAATAGGTAAGGATATTGGAGTCATCAGAAGAATACGCCACTCCTTTGTTTCAGTCTTTTAGAATTCTTCCCATCTTTGATTTAAATAATCTTCAAATATGCATTTTCTTGTTTCAATCTATTCACAAATTACTCCCAATCTGTTTTCAAAATAGATTTCAGTTTAATAATGAAATTCATAGCCATAACACTAGGTCAGCTGGTGATCTTCATTCCACTTTTTTCAGAACATCAACTGCCCAATTTTCCATAAAATTTAGAGGACCCCACTTCTGGAATTGTTTGCCACCTCATATTAGAGACTGTACTAGCCTCAGCTCTTTCAAGAGACACACACACACAGCTATTATTATCCAACTTAAGTAGCACCTCTTAACCACTCTGCTGTAGGGTGTGTGTGTGTGTGTGTGTGTGTGTGTGTGTGTGTGCGTGCGTGCGTGCGTGCGTGCGTGCGTGCGTGCGTGCGTGCGTGCGTGCGTGCGTGCGTGCGTGCGTGCGTGCGTGCGTGTATAATATACAGGTATGTGTATGTATACATATATATATATATATATATATATATATATATATATATATATATATATATATATATATATATATGTATAGTCATATTCCCATTTATTAAGGATATTTTGACATTTCTATATATTTGTTCTATTGTTATTATTATTGTTGTTTTAGATATATTCTAGTATATATCTATATATTCTAAGCTTTGAAGATAGCTTTTAGGAAGGCCACTCGACAAGCCCAGCTGGGTTTTTTTTGGCCTCTCCGGCATGTAATTTTTTATGATTTCCTTTTCATATAAATGTTTGGTTTTTCCATTTTTGTTTTGTTTTTTATCAAATGTATTTTTTTAATGTGCAAATAAACTAAACTAAACTAAAACTAAAATATCGTCACCTTGCTAAACTAATGGCCTAAGTAATTTTTTGAGGAAAATTATATTTTTGCCAAAATAGGCCTTTTGTTTGGCCTAAGTCACATGTTTATAAATAATACATAATTTGTCACATGCAAATTATTTACTTTTTTTTTTTTTTTGGGCCTATAAGTCAGATTTAATCCTATTTAAATCTCTTATGTTACATAACTGACAGACAGTGTTATTTCTATTTAAATAGTCATAATTTGTTATAAACATTTTGGGTGAAATGATTAAGAAATATCATATAGTTTTGTTTTGGATCAGTTTTTTTATTTTTCCTGAAAAACTTTAAAAAGTTTAGCAAGGCGACAATATCCGATCTATTCAGCCACTTTGAATACTTACATTTATTTTATTTTCGACTGCACACCAATCTCATGTATTAGTTATCACAAAAATACAGTTCATGATAAAACAATGTAATGAAATCTGTTTCTCTGTCTTGATTGCATTAGAATTACAGAGATATGGCTGTGACCTATAGGTTGTAATGCGATTTTGGAATTGGTGTTTGTGCCCCCCATTCAGCAGCAGCACTATCATCAGTATTGTGCAATTTGTTTTAGTTTTGTTTGTTTACTGATTATCTTTGCTAATAATATGTTTTACTATTTTAAGACAAATGTGGGATCCCCCTGTAGTTCTTTCTGAGGACACCCTCCTAGGGGTCCCGGATAGGGTTGCCAACAGTCCCGTATTAGCCGGGACGCCCCGTATTTTGACCAAAAGAGACTTCACTTATCCCGGGTAAAGGGAAGATGCAGAGTTTCCGGCAGTCCATTTCAGTCTCTGCGCCCCCGCACCGCTGAGCCAAAATTGTCTCGTGAAAATGATGCAATGTTGCAATGCACGCGCATGGCTCAGGAATGTTTTTAATAAATACAAATAGCTGCTCACATTACAGTAAAGGCATCTATTATATTTATTTTTGTCATTTCCAATATCTCTGCTGTCCAGCAGGAACCAGCATAACTCCCAAATGTTATTTTTTCAGGAAATGAAAACCAAAAAAAATGGAGTTAGGAGGTTTTGTTCATCATTGATAAGAACAGCTGAATGGACCTCCAAGTTCACAATGAGGTTGGAGGTCAAAAGGGGGTGGAGCCTGGAGTCAGCTAAACCAGCTAACTCCACCCCCCTTTGCTGGAGTTAGCTGGTTTAGCAGAAAGTTTGAGGATCCAATGGAGTTAGCACTTTTTAAAACTTTTCATTGGTTCAATATTTGTTTTACCAACACACAGACGTAAAGGGTGTTCAATAGCACTGATTTATGGAAAAAAAATGCAAAAGCGGAAAAATGGAGTTAGCTGGTTCCTGCCGGACAGCAACAATATATTATGTAGCCTTTAGGATCGTTCGACCCGTCCCGTATTGCTGGGAGGCAATGTTGGCGACCCTAGTCCTGGACCCCCTGTTGAAGACCCGTGGTGGTTTGATATAATTGGATTGACATTACATTGGTAATTCTCTCCTTCTGCTCCCCAGTGTGAACATGGCCACGAAATACAAAGTGAAAGTGCACACTGCAAATATCTCCATGGCGTCCACCATGAACAGTGTTTACATCAAACTGGTGGGAAGGGAGGGTGAGAGCGGGCGCACCCAGCTCACCAGCATCAAGGGACCTCTCGACTTCCTCCAAGGCACTGTAAGTCTGACTTATGTCTGAATGAAACAAGGGAGAATCAACTGCCTTTTTTGAGAAACATTTCTCAATGTGTTTTCCAGTGGTGTAAAGCAACTAAGTGCATTTACTGGAGTACTGTACTTAAGTACAATTTTGAGATATTTATACTTTAGTGGATTATTGCCAACTTTCAATACTTTTACTTCTACTCCACTACATCTACATCTCTGAGGAAAATATTGTACTTTTACTCCACTACAATTATTAGACAACTTTAGTTAATAGTTACTTTGCAGATATCCATTATTGTATTATAAAACATACATTAACCACTTTAGCTCTATTTTATACCTAGACTATTTGAACATAGCCGATCTACAAGCTCACAACGCGTCACATCACGTCACGTCACATAGCTTGTAGATTATTTTTGCCTATTTTCAAACATTTTAGTACTTTTACTTTTGGTACTTGAAGTATATTTTGAAGCCAATACCTTTGTACTTTTACTCAAGTAACATTTTGAACACAGGCCTTTTACTCGTAACAGAGTACTGTATTTCTACATTGAGGTATTGATACTTTTACTCAAGTAAAACATGTGAGTACTTTTTCCAACACTGGTGTTTTCAGACCTCTACCTTCTCAGTGAAATGTCCTGTGACCCTTGGTGAGCTGGTGCTGATAGAGCTGGATAAGAAGGGCGTCATGGGGAAGGACTGGTTCCCCTCCAAGATTGAAATCACGTCTCCAGAAGGAGACGTTTACCACTTCCCCATCTACCAGTGGCTCACCGATGGAAAGACACACCTGTTCAGAGAGGGCAAAGGTTAGTGAGTGACTGTTCTGAAAATCACATCACAGGTTTAAATGTGTAAAACAGCCGGTGAAATTATTGGTGGCACAAACTACATCATTTATAGTTTTCAGGAAAGGGAGGAATAATAGAAATAGAAGACAGAACAAGAAAACCGGTCAAATATTCCTAATATGAGTGCAATGAGGCAGTTAAAATAGCAGCTAATAGTATACATGCAGCTGATATATATGTGACAGATATTTTACCAGGAAACCCGAAACTCTGCCCGAAAAAGACTTAGCAAACGGTAGGCACACTTAAAATGTCTTAGACATGTTGTTTCTAGTTTTTATTTAGCTTCAACAAAATTAAATAACCCATTCAAACCGGGAAAGCATCTGTGTCCTCTTAGATTTTTGTATATATAGCACATTGGTTGGCTATTCAAAAATAGCAAATATACAAGCTCATAGCAGGTCACTTTTAACCTGACTCTGCCAGACGGGGGCGGTATTGAGTAACCAGGTTCCTCAAATAAGCTGTGAAACAAATATGTGAAGCAAGCTTCTTGGATCTGGCAGCGTCAGGTTAGGTCACTTTGTGCCACGCCATGAGCTTGTAGATCTGTTATTTTTTTAAACAAGATGATGTACAAAAGTGTGTGCAAGTCTTTCAATATATCTACTGTATATACTTTTCTTCTGGGGGTCCTTGGAACAAAATGTTTTGAGATGGGGGCCGGTGGCCAAATACATATCATTTTGGGGGTCCTTGACATGAAAAAGGTTGAGAACCACTGACATAGCAACCTAAGTTTTTCATAAAACTGCATTTGGGAGACTCGGCCTCAGGTCTTAATGGGTTAAGGTTATAAACCTGTTACCAACACTAAATATCAGATTTTAATCTCCTCTTAACTTTTACATTTTCTTTCAGCTTTGAGATGCTTTGAGGACGAACTACCTTTGGCCAAAAAATGCAGAGAAGAAGAACTGAAGAAGAGAGAGCAGAACTATCAGTGAGTCAGTGAGATGTTATGTGACATACTTGTTCTCAACGTTGGGTCTGTGGACCCCCAGGGGTCCAAATGGATGCTTGCAGGTCTGTAACTCTGAGAGTGTACAAATGGAACCAAACGGACCCTTACAGGTCCATAACTCTTAAGAGTGTACAATTTGTACACTCTCAGAGTTAAATGAACACAGATTAAAAATACATCAAATCCTGAATGTCAAACTGGGGTGTCCTGGAAATGAAAAAAGGTTGAGAATCACTCATATAAGACTATATACAAGCTTCAAGTTTGTCTGGTCAAATTACCCAAGTTCTTCCAAGCCAGTTGACTGTGTTCTGTCTCCCTCCATAGGTGGGATATATATATGGAAGGCATTCCTCACTGCATGAAGAGTGATAATCCTCTAGATATGCCTTTAGAAGTCCGTTTCTCCTTCACCAAGAGCACACAGTTTCTCTTCACTGCAGCTAAGAGGTGAATCGTTTACTATTGACTATGAGGGGACATTGTTAACGTTTCATGTTTTGGGTCATCTTAAAACCTACTTCGGCTTATTCAGTATTTAGATATTTGATATTCATTTCATCAGACCCTTCCTATACAAACTCCATTTTAACCATGATTCATCGAAAACACCCATCATTGGTTCTGGTGACTCATACTGCCCTCCTAATACGTGAGGGGACGTGTTTTTTCGAATACTTTTATAATTGTAATTCTTTTATTTTTACATTTTCCCCAAAAAAAGTATAACAAATAAATGAAAAAAGTAATTGAAAAACGTGAGGGCAGTATGAGTCATCAGAATCAAGGACGGGTGTTTACGATGAATCTACGATGGTTAAAATGGAGTTTGAAGTTTCAATGGGTGCCTGCGTGCGTACGTGCGTGCGTGCGTGCGTGCGTGCGTGCGTGCGTGCGTGCGTGCGTGCGTGCCGCGTGTGCACACATATATTTGGCCATGGTTAATCTCACAAGACAGGGACCCATTGAAAACTTGTTTTTCCTTTATTTTTTATTTTAGTTTTGAAGCAGTCCTCCTCTATTTTAAACGTTGTGCTTGTTTCACTCCCCAGTCTGTCGGAGCTGAAACTGAAAGGTCATATCGGCTCCAAGGACAACTGGAACAACATCGACGCCATTGCCAAAGTCAAAACAACTGATATTTCAGGTTGGCTATTCCAGTGGTTCTCAAAGTGTGGTCTGAGAACCCCCAGGGGTCCTTGAGGAGGTTCCAGGGGGTCACTAGCAATAGGTTAACCACTTAAACCCCATATGGTTGAGCAGAGTCCCTCGGGGCTCTATATCAATGTATTTACTGTTTCCTGGTATTCTGGGGAAAGATTTCACTGAATAGCTGATCGACAAGAGCTTGTCGATCTGCTATTTTCTGCGAAAGCTTTCCCCATAATATGGATGCTATAGGTTTAAGTGGCTGATATAGTATCAAAATCAGTAATCAGTATTCAGTAACCACTTTAACCTTACTAGATTTTCAAACCTAGTCCTATGTTGTGCTGATATCAGCAATGATCACCAATTTTGGCCTTTTGAAGTGTTAAACACTGCTACAACACTGCTGCCGAGCAGCGATGCACTTGCTGCACTCAGGTCCACTGTCATACCTGTGCAACCTTGTGTTTGGGAGGTAGGGACCACTTCCTGGTAAGAAAGGAAGTGAACAGATCCACTTCCGGGTTGCACCATTGATCTCGACACCCCTCAGAGAGTGTGTGGGTGAAGTTTCAAGACACAGAAATAGCAAGGGAAAACCGGAGGTGGTCATTTTCGATTAAATTGGAAGTCTGGAGTAGTTTGGAGTATTTAGCATAATTGGAACTGTAGTTATGGCTCTTTAAAGCCCAGCCAATTGGACCACAGAGGGGGTGGGGCTTAAGCAATTACAGCCTGTCCCTATTGGCCGTCTAAGAGCACCTACCAAGTTTGGGGCGTTAAGCATGCTGGGAGCTGGAGTTATGGCTGTTTAAACCCCAGCCAATAGGAACACTGAGGGGGCGGAGCAATGGTGACCCAGGTGCCACAGGACGGGGTGAGGGAAGCGAGAGATCTTGCCATGGGAGAGCGCCCCCTAGTGCGCGGACACAGAAGACATTTCTTGATACACTCGGGCCCAGGGCCGACCGATCTTTCCGTCGGGCTAGCTTTGGAGTCAGGGCTAGCGTAGGCTTACCGAGCTACAGTGTGAGCTAGCTGTCTGTCGAGTTAGCTTCCTTTGTAGCTAGCAGGACGCAACACGGGGAGTCAGGGCTAGCCTAGGGTGAGTCAGGGCTAGCCTAGGTCTTAACCGAGCTGCAGTGTGAGCTAGCCGTTCGTCGAGCCAGCTTTGGTAGCCAGCGGGGCGTAACACTTGGAGTAAAGACTATCTTGGGGCTAACCGAGTTACAGTGTGAGCTTGCCAAACAGCTATTGCACGTTTAGTCACCTGTTAGCTTTCCGTGCTAACTAGGCTAAGCATGTCTGTAAAAGCCAACGGTTAGTGATCGAAGCTAACTGGTAATAGTAATCCCCACTGGAAGCAAGCTTTGAGGCTGCTGGCTCGGGAGTATTGCGGGAAAAGACTGTGTACTTACGGTAGGAAGTCAGAATAACCAAATTGTTAGTGTCTCGCAGTCCAGAACTCCGTCCTGGCCTGGTGAAACCATAAGCTAATAATTTTTCGGCAAAACTGAGGAAATTAGTTCTGCGTTCTCAGATGAGAAGAGGAAACGAAGGAACGAGTATTGATCCGGCCCCGGACTACATAGGCGGAGGGCGGGACCTCTTGTCAAAGTTACATTTATTAATAATGGAGATAGCATGTACTGAATGATCATAATCATAGTTGTGATGGTTCAGTGTATGACAGAGCTTGTGTGACTGGTTAGATAATTGATCAGTGTAAAACCAATTAAATGTATTATGCAAAGACATGGTGAAGAAAACTAAAAAGTCAACTTTGTTCTAAACAATACAAAATGGATGCTGCTTGGCTGAACAGTAACGTAAACAGAAGGCAGAGTTAACAGGCATCTGTCTTCCAGACTACGTGCAGAGCCAATGGAAAGAGGATGCTTTCTTCGGCTACCAGTACCTTAATGGTGTCAACCCCATGCTGATCCGCTGCTGTTCAGCCCTGCCAGACAACTTCCCTGTCACCAATGACATGCTGAGCCTCCATGGTGGGCGGAGCTTAGAAACGGAAATGAAGGTGCTTTATTTATTTCTTTATTTTTTAAATAGTGAAGTGATACTTTATTCTTTGAGACACAAATACAGGTATTTGGGGGTGTGGCCAAATCCACCGTTATCTTTTAGGTGCAAACAACCCAGGTAGCAGAGTTAGTAAGATGGATCGTATACAGGGATATATCGTTTTAACCTAGTGTAATAATATGGTTACGTAGTAGTGTAGGGACCTGCTACCACCACGTCTAATGAAAAATTAAGACAGGATGTCCAACTATTTGTTTTTCAAACTCCCAAATCCATGTAAGAAGTACCTTTGTTTGCACCTCCAACTCATGCACATACTGTGTGACCTCACTGCCTGTGGTTAATACATGACTGTAATTTATTATGACAGTCATGGATTAACTTCAACATAGTGTTTGCACGTTCTCCCTTTTTGGGCCGTACATCTGAACATAAACATTCAGATTTCAAATATAAATTGCTCCTCAGAAGTACCCGTATTATCTGTATTGTTCAATAAAAAGCATTTTAATCCGATCGGAGGCCATTTTCTCCATATTTCCCCATATGCTTTCAACTACGCAACCCTATCTGTTGGGAGGTGTATTTCACTCTGATACATTATAACTGTAGGATAAAATGGCCACCAATCGGATTAAAATGCTTTTTATTGAACAATACGGAAGATGAGGGTACTTCTGAAGGCCTGTACATAACATCCGTGGCTAAGGAGTAAGCACTTTATATTTGAAATCTGAACGTTTACGTAGATGTACAGGCCAAAAAGGGAGAAAGTGCAAATATGCACTATGTTGAAGTTCATCCATGACGGTCATG
This sequence comes from Gymnoscopelus microlampas, assembly GCF_963454915.1. Classification (NCBI taxonomy): domain Eukaryota; kingdom Metazoa; phylum Chordata; class Actinopteri; order Myctophiformes; family Myctophidae; genus Gymnoscopelus; species Gymnoscopelus microlampas. Next base: position 57,963,648 of record NC_139940.1, read on the forward strand.
ACAGATGACCGTCTTGGATCCATGGTTCCATCCATCCATGGATGGATCCATGATCGATCCATATATTCTGCTATATCATGGATACTGTCACAACATCCCTTAGTACTGTTTAATGCACAGTGTCAGCTGCCGTCTGTCACCATCATGAAATTATAGTTGGCGATTAAATGTCAAACAAATCATGTTGAAAAATACATCAATTTTTGCCTTACAGAGAAAAATGGGGAAGAACATATGACAAATAAGATGACTGTCAATGACCAGTACCAATAATCAAAATAAATAATATATACTATGGCTAAAACAGGCCATATCCTTAATAATTTTAAACTTTAAAAAATGCAGGAAAATAGCAAGAAATTGACTATCTAAGCTCAAAACGCTGCGTATTGCAACACGTGAGCATGGAGATGAGGTAGTTAGGCTATTTCTGGAAGAGTAATTTGTGTACATTCTTCAACATATTTGAATTTCTTTTTAATGGAAACACTTCCAACGATTATGCAAAAAGAATTGCAATTAGCTCAACTAATTGCAATCAGGTGATTATTTAATACTTGTGACAGGGCTATATGAGATATGTGAAGCAATAATAACATTGTTAATGTTTCCAACAGAATGGCAACATCTTCCTGTGTGACTATAAGCGTTTGGATGGAGTGGAAGCAAACATCATCAACGATAAGCAGCAACACCTGATGGCTCCACTGGTGCTGCTGCACTCAACGCCTGACCACAAACTGATGCCCATCGCCATTCAGGTGAGAACAAGCTTCCAGACTGAAACATTCAACCAAAAGACTCCATTCACAGCAGCCGTTCTGGAAAGAAATTGGGCCTCTTCTTTACTTCCTTAATAATTAGTTGGTGTTACCAATGATACTAATGAAGGCTCTGTTCCAGTGTAGCACAGTGGTTCTATTTCCCCCCCTTTTTTTTCAAGGACCCCCATAACTCTGAGACCCTTACGGGTCTATTTGGTTCCATTTGTACATTCTCAGAGTTACCATGAGGGTCTACCATGAGGGTCCCTGGACCCCAATTCGCAAAAATGCGCATTTTAGAGATACATTGTTCCCAACATGTTGGAATTGGAAGTCTTATGCTTAAGGTTGTACGCCACTGAGCTAACTGGTATTGTAGGGTTTGGGGAGTTATTTAAGGCGTTCCGCTCATGTGAGAGGCAGTCTGTGCGTCACAGAAGGGGTTGTTGCCAAGTTACAGCGATTGGGTGGGAAAGCGTTGTTTGCCTGTGAGACTAATGCTGTGTTTACACTGCCAGATACAAAAGATACAAAGATAAAATATTTGTAGCTTTGTATCTTTGTAGCAGCTACAAACGTCGGATATAGCTTTGAATCTTCATGTCGCTGCAGCTTCCATTGAAAAATAACGGTAGATTGTTCTGTATGACGAATAAACAATCTAAAAAGTGTCAGCAAAAACTGTCACATCAAACTATTAATTTGGGGATGCCTCATTCATCCAGGGTGATGCTTGTATTTGTGGTAAAAAAAAATAGAAAAAGAATCAAAGAAAAACAGTAACAACCTTGTTTTGACAATAATTATGTAACTTCATCACCAAATGTTATTGTCTCCGCCAGGCCGTAAGGCATGGCGAGAGAGTATGTTTTACCCTCCGTCCGTGTGTCCGTCCGTGTGTCCGTCCGTCCGTGTGTCCGTGTGTTACCACCAAATCTCCGGCACCGTTGGCCCGGTCGCTGCGAAACTGTGCACACACACTCCCTGGATGCCAATTCAGAACCTCTGCCTCAAATTTTTCACATGGGCCTGTTATAGCGCCACCAGGAGGCCGATTTGTGCAAAACCCATTTTTTCACATTATTCCTACAGTTTTTAACCAAACGTCATGCAAATCGGTACACAGTATCTCTATAGTCATGTGATCAACCCTGATCTGTCCGATTTCCCATATTCCATCCTTATTGGTTAAGGTTGCCATCCAAAGTTTGCAGGATTGGTCCGTTTTGAACAAACTGCCTCAAACCATGAACGCAGCGTGCGATTTCCGTGAAATTTCACACGCACATTCCCACTAGGCCGAGGAAGAAATGCCACCCTTTTCACATTGGCCTGTTATAGCGCCACCAGCAGGTCTAATTTAGCAAAACACATTTTTGGAACAAAATGCTTCAAATCATGAATGCAGTGTCCGATTGCCGTGAACGACCTAAGAATAAATGGCACCTTTTTCACATTGGCCTATTATAGCGCCACCAGGAGGCCACAATAACGTATCTGACCTGGCGGAGACCTGTGCTCCGAGGAGCACTTTATCTAGTTTGTGTTCTGAGTTACTCACAAACAGCAGTTTAAATTGATGTGAATTGATAACACCAAATAAACAGGAGCTTTACTCCTCACATACACAAAGTAGCAGCCCTACATGTCACAGATGCCAGGACAATGATATGGCTTGTGTATCAAGGATTTGAGCCAAATATAATTTAATTAATCTAATTTAATTTAGTAGTAAATTGTGACAGTGCCTCATGTTGTTCCTTACAGTTGAAGCAGACGCCATCAGAAGAGTACAACCCTATCTTCTTGCCTACTGGCTCCCAGCATGACTGGCTGATGGCCAAGATCTATGTAAGAAGTGCCGATTTCAGTGAACACCAGCTCAACGCTCACCTGCTGCGAACTCACCTGATGGCAGAGACCTTTGCTCTGTCACTGCTAAGGAATGTCCCCATGGTCCATCCTCTGTACAAGGTACAGCTATCAGAATTCAATCAAATGTTTTTCTTGTGCAGCGACACAACCAGGTAATACTATCAAATCCAGTTGAGATTATGATCACATTGACTTATGTCATATTCACATAGCAATACAATTAAAATGGGTATAACATTGACTAGAGGATACCATCTTTTAAGAACTAATTTCCAATACTGTCAATCTCTTTTTTTTTCCTCCTCCTCAGCTCCTGATTCCTCACACCCGCTACACTCTGCAGATCAACAACCTGGCCCGTGGATTCCTGATCTCTGAGAATGGATTTTTTAATCAGGTAGGAAACACTGATTAACAGTTTGTCAAATACAAAAAAAAATACATTCAATCTCTTTCACTCTTAACCAATAGAGCACCAACATCTCTTTCCCCCTGGGTCACTGCGTTATTTTTTCTCTTGAAAATCTCATAGGGTAATCCTAGATCGCGTCATATAACAACTGTGTTCCGTTTACTCGTGGATATGAAGGATCAACGGACGGTGAAAGGGAAACAGAGGGGGGTTTTCTCTGCGGCTGCATGTGGGGGCCTGGGCCCTGGTCACGCCATAGCAGCTCATGAGGATCCCGCCCCCTGTATGAATTGCTTCATCCTACCAGCTGAGGCTAGGAAGTGCCTGTTGTTTAGAGGCAAAAAAACTGCCGTTTCCACTCCAGCCCAACAGACTAAACGTCCCAGGGTGGCAGAGCTGGTGTCTATCGCGCCACCTCTTTACCTACCCTGCCTGGTGTAGACAGGTCTGTAGAGATGGATTTTTTTTATTTCCAAGTTTCTTCTGTGAGAAGACTACTTACGAGTGTTGGCAGCATAATTTATCCACTGCAGTGTGCAGTTTGGAGAGCTGGCATTGAGTCGCCCCTCTCGGGGTTGCTGTCGCGGCTCGTTTGTAGGTAAAACAAACAAAATCCTTCTGAATCAGACACAGTCGTCTGACGCACTGACACTATCTCAGGTTTGTCTTAGACGACAAAACCTTCGAGCACTGTGTCCTCCCATTTGGCATTAATCTGGGGATCTGTTAGGTGACACGGCGGGGCACGCGGTCCCAAACAAGGGCAACACAAACATTACCCAGTTGCCGAAGGGTGCTCATAGGGTTTGTCCCTCGCACAGTAGGCCTAGCCTCGCGTAGCCAGACTATATCACTGCGTGGATATGAGTCTGGTGCTTCTATGAGGACGTTATTTTTTCCAAGGGGGCGGGATCAAAACAATGGCTCTGGACACAATTGGTTAGACCTACAACCAACTACCAATCACAGTCTCCAATATTTTAATACTGGGCCCTGATTGGTCACCCCAGACTTCTGGAGCAGGAAATGGATTCATAACGGAGCGGTGCCAGACCAAAATCGCAGAGGGAAATTTGTATTTTGCACTGGCAGATTCGTCTGGTCCCAGGCTACGGTAGGCCAGCAGTTTGGTGGAGAGTTTTGTTCTCTTCACTCAGAGAACAAAGGTTACAATGTAACCGAACGGTCTTAATGGGTTAAAGCCTACTATACTTTGCTGACAGGGGTCTCCCAGGGGGTCTATGCTTGGTCCCATCCTTTTTCCCCTCTTCCCTCTACAGCCTATCTACGAGTTGCACAACTAGATCTATCATTAAGATGTTGGGAACTTGTAGATCTGCCAAATGTTCGAATGCTGTCCTATTTTCCAATTATAAGTGTGATTTTCTTCTAGTTTGTAGCTTCAGGTGGAGAGGCTTTGAAGACAATCCTGCAGAGAGCCACGGCCTCATTGACCTACAGCTCTCTGTGTCTACCTGATGACATCAAGGAGCGTGGCATGGACTCTGTACCAGGATTCTACTACAGGGATGATGGGCTCAAACTGTGGGCCATCATTCACAGGTAGGAACATCTGATGATTTGCTAATGTTCCATGAATATTAAGCCACTCTGGAGATCTGAGTGAGAAATTGTCTGATGTTAAAGGAAGGGTATAAGTGATTTGTATTTGTTAAAATAAGGATCAAATAGCTGTACAGTATATTCAGATATAACTCATTCGGGACCGTGTATGTTCCCCGGGTTCTATGTTCCCCGCTTTCCTAACCCTAACCCTAACCCTAACCCTAACCCTCACCCTAACTGTAACCCTAACCCTAACCTTAGTGGGGGAACATGGAACCCGGGGAACATAGGGATGACCCCACTCATTCTGGATGAGGGGAGAATTCAATTTTAAAACATGAAACAGACATACCACCATGAAAGGTTTTTGCGTATCGATGACAGGTGTAAATATATGGAACAGTTTGAGTGAGGTACTAAAGCAATGTCCAAACATCAATCTTTTTAAAGCAATGTGAAAGGGTTTGGTTTTAACAAGTTACAGGGAGGAAGGGAATGGATAGCAGGATTATTTGCTGTATTTGTATGTATTGTTTATAGTATGTACTATACATAGAATGGAGGGTAGTATTGTAGTATTTTGTATTTTGTATTTAGGATATGGATGTACATGTGTATATATTTAAATATATAGGCTATATATGTTTATATAGGATATATTTTTGATATATCATCGAAGAGTATATATATATTTTCATAAGTAGTATAATGTAAGGCACAGAATTCAGCGAGTAAGTAATTATTTAACTCAAAGGTATAAAAGGGGTGGGAGTTTATACATTTTTTACTTCTTCTCACTCCTTTTCGGATATGTTTTGATTACTTTACGTTTTCCTTTTGTTTCTTTTTTGCTATCTTTTAATCTGATATTCATCTCATTGTTGTGATTTCGACAGTGCAAAAAAAAAAAGATATTCAGTTTTTTTTTTTACATATTTGAAATAAACAAAGTAATACATAATACATACAATACAATACAATACTTGAAGCAGAACATATTAGGCTGAAGCTCAGTAGCATCAACGGGTATACAGAGACAGGAGGGGTGGGGGGCAGAGGATGCTGATTGCCCCCCCTCCCCCCTCAAACTGTTTACTGTACACATTTTTAGTTTTTATTATTTTTAAACGGTTTATATGATGTTCTGCATAGTAGTGTATATCTGCCTGTCATTTAATGTCACTAAGGACGGCAACTTCCTATTTCCACTTCCATCCTATTTAGTTGACCTTTTTGTGTTGTGTTGTGTTGTGTTGTGTTGTGTTGTGTTGTGTTGTGTTGTGTTGTGTTGTGTTGTGTTGTGCAGGTTTGTTGAGGGGATCCTCGGCTACTATTACAAGACTGATGGTGAGGTCCAACAAGACAGTGAGCTGCAGAAGTGGATCCAGGACATCTTTGAGCATGGATTCCTTTCCCAAGCAAGCACAGGTACGCTTAGGGGCCGTGCACACAAAGCGTTTTCTGTCTGCCTTGCATTTCTATGGGCGGTGCAGCCTTCCATTTAATGAATAAAAATAGCTGCCCATATTACATTATACAGTAAACGCATCTGCTATTATATTTATTTTTGTCATTTCCAATATATTACAGCCTATTGGATTATTTCCCCATTCTCCATAATTGAGGGGCCATAGTGGAGGTGTAAGCAGCATTTAACTTCAAGTCATGATACAAAGGTCCCCTTAAGTAAACAAATTGAGTACTTTTTTACACTACTGATTATTTCTCTCTCTCTCACACACACGCACACACTCACACTCACTCTCACACCACAGAAATGTTGTAAATGAGCAATTAATTCGATAAAAATATTAACGCTGTTAATTCGGTCATGCGTCAATAACGCGTCAACCTTCACAGCACTAATATATATATATATATATATTAGTGCTGTCAGTATATATAGTCACACATTACTGTGTGTATTACGCTACTGTCACCTTGCGTGATCTTTTATTCAAAATCATGCCAAGCTGTTTGTAGATGTCTCATCATCTTTCAACACTATTCAACCCCACCTGTTTGTGGATGAACTACTTTGGTGTTGACTCTAGTTGTGTTGATTGGATCCTCTCCAATCAAAGACATTGAGGCTGAATGGGAGCATGTTGAATTGAATTGAATATTTGATTAGGCAGAAATGTAAAAACAGCACAAGTACAGTTAATAACATTTTGTCTAAAAGGTCCGTCCAAAAAAAGTCCTTGTGGGCTTGTTTCCATTGAGGTCCTTGGTATTTAAGTTATTTTCATTCAAATGAAATTTGATTGAATTTGCACTAATAATGACTTTGGTGGATTTTTCACTATTTAAAATATAGTATTTCTTAATTATTAATAATTATAGCTTGTAGATTGGCTATTTTCACAGTTTTACATTGTTTTTATATATATATATATATATATTTTTTTTTTAATGAACAGTTGCTCCACCCAACAGCGACATTATATAGCATATATATGGTTCTATATCAGTAGATGAGTCAGTTTTAGCAGATTTCATTCTAATTGGCTACTATGACTGCCTATGAATTTCATGGGCCTGGGTAAGTCAACCTGGTCTGGCGGAGATCTGCCCTGGTGAAGGCAATTAACTTAAATGAGGAGCTGCGCACCAAAAATAGCTCAAACAATGTCAATCTGTCACATTCTAGCTGCTGAAATAAACTTCCCATTTGGATCCTGTTCTATTCCTTCCCATTGACAAAGGAATAGAACATGGATATTGTTTGCAAAAGTATTATTTATGTATTGTCCATCAGAGCGGTGAAAGCTTCTCTCTACATTTGTATGATATTGATAGTCTAAACTTTGAATTTGTTTTCAGTAATCAATTTATTTTAGGGATTTTGGCTGTATGTTGTCGGATGTATCAATCTATATTTTGCTGTTGATCAAACGTCGGGGCACATCGGCCCATACGGAATACTCACGGCCAAAGAGCAACGCCGTGGCCGCCATAAAATTCCTGCCTTGGAACACACATTTCTGAACGTTTTAACGTTTTTAATAGTGTTTATTATTTTTCTGGTTTGGATATATGTAGGGATAACTTCACATAATGATACTTTTAGATACACATAATCTTTTTGAATAACTATTTCATGTCAACAGTCTATGCAAAAGTATTGTTTTCATTTGTATTATGTTCCACGATGCTTCTACCATAATTATTCTGTAATTACTTGATTCCTTTCATGTTTTCTGTCCACACTCAGGAGTGCCCAACTGTTTCAGCTCAGTGTGTGAGTTGGTGAAGTTTGTCACCATGGTGATATTCACTTGCTCCGCCCAGCATTCTGCCGTCAACTCTGGACAGGTGTGTCCTTTTAGATTCCCCGTCATAGAAACACTGACTGACCAGATTTATATATATATATATATATATATATATATATATATATATATATATATATATATATATATATATATATATATATATATATATATATATATGTGTAACATCTCAATCTATTTCTATTATCATAGTTTGACTATGGTGGTTGGATGCCCAACGCTCCCGTCACGCTGCAATGTCCTCCTCCCACCACCACCACTAGGGGGAGCATGAGAGCAGCATGTGAGAGCAGCATGTTACAAACCCTTCCTGATATCGGCACTACGGTCCAGGGCATGGCCACCCTTTGGCTGCTCAGCAAACAGTCCAGTGACTTTGTAAGTGTCCCTTCCTTTATTAAAAGCCACCTTATACATAGTTACATGTCGGTGTTTCGGTTCAGACATATCAGATCTACAAGCCCACAACGCATCACACTGCGACACATTGTGAGCTTGTAGCACTGATATGTTTGGTGTGTGTCGGTGTCATACAACCACGCATAAATGACGCCTGAAACTACAGTACCTTATCTTTGAGTTCGATTCCTGTAATGGAACTCAAGGGCCTGGTGTGACTATTGACATGGCAGACCCCTGAACAGTGTTTTGACCAAGTTTGGTGCGGGTCAGAGCAAAGGTGCGCCTTGCAAGTTACGTTTGTGACGTCCACTTACCTTCGACCCATTAGGACATTTCATTATAGGGTTAACCACTTAAAACCTCCTGTTGTCACTCTACATTAAATATCTTCAACAAATAGCTGAAGCCCACATCACGTCGCTTGTGAGCTATTTTGCTATCGGCTATTTTGGAAGATTGTTGGCCCCAGAATAGGGATGCTAGCGTAGGCTATATATTATGATATCACGGTCAAAATAACCCCGCCAATGCAGCTCTAATTCTGACTTCTGAGGTGAAATGTATGTATTGTAACTGTTGTGAATATAGGCTACACAGACTGAAAATGTGTTCATGTACCTGTATAATAATATAAGTTTCTATTTCCTCAGGTTCCTCTTGGCCATTGCCCAGAAGAGCATTTCAGTGAGGAGACTCCATGCACGCTCATTGGCCATTTCAAAGATAAGCTTGCAGAGTTCAGTGCAGCTGTAAAGGCTAGAAACCAGACTCTGGATGTCCCATACAAATACATGGACCCAGAGCTGCTAGAGAATAGTGTTGCCATTTGACATGGGTTTGATTCACTTTATTCTCAGTCCCAAGTCGTTCACTATAGAATAACCTCATTCCAAGGATGACCCCCCCATGTATATGTGCATTAGGCCACAGACCCCCATTTGATACATATGTTTCCCTTTCTTTATGTGTAGGACCCCGATCTACACTGTGAAATCCTCAGTGATAATTTAACTTCTATTTGTGCTCTCTTGGAATTACAGACCTGTAATGGTCAATTTGGACCCCTGGTTAAATAGAGTCTTCAGCTGTATTGATCCAGTATCCCCCCTCTCCTCCCAACATGTGGCAGTGCAGGTCCCACACACAAACACACACACACACACACACACACACACACACACACACACACACACACACACACACACACACACACACACACACACACACACACACACACACACACACACACACACACACACACACACACACACACACACGTCACACAGATAACTTATGTTCATATATTGTAGATGCCTTTTTTTGTCAATACAAATGCCAATCCATCAATCCATTTTTGAATAGAGTTGATGTTACTCATACAGGGACTGCATACAAAGACACATAGGATATCAAGTTCTTAGGTTAGCCTATGGATATTTGTCACACCCGTTTTGAGAACAAGAAAATGTGTTGTTTCGTTTCCCCCCCCAAACTTTATTACAGTTATTTTGACCCTTTTCATTATATTATCAAATAAAAGTTAATCAGATCATTTTGAATAATTATTCAAACTAACTCAAGCCTTTGGAGTAAAGGTGCAGTTTGTGAACATAATGTTCATGTGTTTGTGTATGTTCATATGTATGGGTTTTCATTAAAGAAATGAATTGCTCCTAAATCTATTCATTTATTCCATAAAGTGGCAATGAAAATGTCTTTGTCAGTTGACTGTTTCAAAAGTAGATACATTTCTGACAAATTAAAATGTCAAGTGGAAAGAACAGTGAGACTTAATGTTCTGGCATCACAATAAACAAAACATTGAAACAACTAGTTGCTGTTAGCTGAAATCAAGTTCCACTTGAGCACATGGCCTAAAATTTGTTAAGTGTACTTAAGTTACTTTCCAACACTGGTCATTTCAAAACAGTTTAATTTGTCGTTTCAAGGAAAAGTAACTGTTGATGTTGATATTCATAGTTAAGCTGTTTTTAATTTTTAATTTCAAGGTTCAGGTTTCTTTATTATTACATCAAAGCAAAACAAGTTGTAAGTTTACAAAAAATAAATTGGTGAAACTGAGGCACTGTCTCTGTCCTTTTTTTTTCTTTTTAAAGTTATTAGGTGAGTGCTGTCATAAATGTTTGGATATTTTGTTTTTAGAACTATATTGGGTTTAGTACCAAATAAGTTATACTCTGGGAAGGACCACTGGACCCTTGGATCTTCCTACTCTTCCACTGAGACATTTAGACCCTGGTCAGGTAGGACACCTACTGGCTGACAAGTGGTACTGCCTGAAGCAGTAAGCAGTTTGTCTCCACTCCTTGGGGTGTTGTGTATATTTGCACATCATAGTGGAATTTGTCCTCTGCATTTTATCCATCCCATAACCACTAGGAGCAGTGAAGTGTCTTACTCAGAGACACTTCGACACATTGCTCAGGGCTGAGGCCTGGAATCAGACTTGGGACGTTTGGCTTCCCGGGCTCTCTAACCATTCAGCTATGGCCGCCCCAAAAATATCTTGCATTAGTGGTAGCTACACATTTGGTGTCTCATGAGGGAAAGTTAACCTAGGTTCGGATCCCTGTTAGGACATATAAGTTACAGATTTCAGCTTTTAAAATACCCAAGTCATTGGAGCCCAATTTGCTTCCTCACATCTCCCAGTTACAAGCTGGTTTCTAAATAATACTGTTGTTTTAAATTATATTGTATAGGCCTAATATATGGAATACTAATATGTACTTTTAGCTTATTGTATTTCATATTTTATAATACTAATACTAAATAATTCATGAAATACATGACAAATGTGTATGTGCTTAATATGATGTCCTGCTGAATACAACACAGTTAATTTTCCAGTTCAATAACAGTTGTTTAGCATATATATATATATATATATATATATATATATATATATATATATATATATATATATAAATATATATATACATATATATATATATACATATATATATACATATATATATATATATATATATATATATATATATATATACATATACATATATATATATATATATATATATATATATATATATATATATATATATATATATATATATATATATATATATATATATATATATATATATATATATATATATATATATATATATCAACACTTATCTGTTGACATGGGATGCATTGTTTTGGTCACACATAGCTTATTGTAGAAAACAGTGCCCTCTGGAGTCACGAAAATCGATAGATGACCAATCTCAGTGTAGCAGCAGGGCTTTTATTATTAGCCGTTTTGTACGTTGGAAAGAAGAAAACAAGGCATCCGCAACCCTGGTGGTAAACATTGTATGTAAATGCATAGAAAATTATGCATTACACCTATAACACAATACAAACACAATGGTCTTTCACCTGCATTAGGCTACTACATCACCCTTACTGTAACATGGTTGGAACAAGCTCTATTCATAATCATAATCACAAGGAAATGCAATGCAATGCTTCAGCCATACACCAGATGTATTGTGTATGTATGTATGTTTTGCAGTTTGACATTGGCAGTTGTTTGCAAAATGTGAAAAAAAAGTTAATAATAAAAGTATGCTTTGGAAAAGGGTATGAAATAATTTAGGATGTGATTTGAACCTCCAAAATGTACCCTTCAACTTGTTTTTACATCCACAGATTTTATAGCAATTGTTCAAATGAGGCCTTAAATGTGAAATGTTCTACAAGCATATTCAAATCGGATACAGGATAGGTGGGCACTAGGGACATCTGGGCACCTCGATGTACAATTGCCTATTTTCTCCAAAATGTTAAAAAATAAAATATTTGAAAAATTGTATTAAGTCATGTAAAGTAGCCTATACATGATGTGAACATGCACGGTACATCATAATCAGACTTAATTTTATGCTTCAACTTCTTGTTTTTGCCCTAAAATGACTGGATATATAGGTTTTGTAGCAATTTGTAAGCAATTGTAGAAATCTTAGACCTTAATTGGTGAATGTTTAAGTATGTTCTAATCATGTATACTTTACTTTTGTATGTGTATGTAGGCCTATATATTTTTACATTTTGGAAAAACATGCCAATTTAACGCCACCCACTCTTCCTTGGTGCCCATGCACCTATCCTGTTACCTAGTCAAGTCAAGTCAAGTCAAGTCAAGTTTATTTATATAGCACATTTAAAAACAACAGCAGCTGACCCAAAGTGCTTTCCAAACAAAGAACAAATAGACCTTAGTCTATTTACAAAAACAGAGTAAAATCCATATAGAGACAAAGTGCACCTTCAAATGATGTACATTTTACCTTATTTCTCACCATTTTCGAAAGCTACAGGGTTCTCATGTGCCCACTCTTATGGTTACCCAGTACTAGTTTAATCATATTGGCATACGGTTAACAACCATTAGGTTTTAAAAATATAATATCAATATTTATTTCACATACTGTACCATGTTAGCCAGTCTGGGGTCGCTTGGCAAACAAGGAACTGTATCAGTGCTCCCATGACTTCTATGCTGCTTGCCTGCTTTTCAGTTTTCACTTTATGTTGTTTAGGCTACATCATGGATTCTACCATGGCTGACTGTACAAAATCGCCTGGTTTGTACATAATCTTCTGTCACACTTTATAGTCACCCTTATTTTTCCCCTACTTTTTCCCCACTCAGTTCTATACTTTACTTTAGTTTTTTCTTTAGACTTTCAACTTATGTTCTGAGCCGGGTAGTACAGTGGCATTGTCATGCTTGCAGGTTTGTTGTGGTTTGAACTTACAGTCTATGGGTTTGAATGGAGGGAGGGTGTGGGGGCAGAGACCATAGCTTAGCAACATTGAAAGCGCTAACTCTCATTGGTCGTGTCATGAGTAATGAGCTGCCCGCAAACAGCTGAGAGCACTTCCAGACACCCAGTCTCGCACAGCTCACTGACAGTCACACAGCAACGAGAAGGGGAGAGAGTCAGTGGGAGCAGGACAGCATTTCTCAAATAAATCGCCCTGTCATTCATATTGATTCCCGACCTCAAAATACGGAACAAAGTGTGTCCCGTATCAGTTCATTACGGGACGTGTGTCGCTTAGTTTCCAAAAACAGGACCATTCCGTATTTTACGGAACGGTTGGTAACCCTCAGGGCTCAGTGCTCCCACTT